>NC_056726.1:1173784027-1174089027 GCF_019279795.1 Protopterus annectens | reverse complement strand
CCGGGACTGTTTGTAAGCTTTTGAGCAGTGCCAACATGTCTGCAATGCAATTGTTCCTTTGGATCTACTAGTTCTCTCCTCTCCTGCACTTTTCTAGCTTATTAGCATAGCACTTTACCAGACTTCTTGTAGCAACTGTTGTAGCACACAAAACTGCTACCAGCACTAAACATTCTACAAGGAAACAGTTCCAGTACTTATTATTAATGTCCACCCCTCCAGGCGTGTCTAAATGTCAGTTCCTTGTGCTGCCTCCTATTAACCTGGTGAACATGGACATCCTGAGGCAATGTAGAAAAAGCCTCATGCACACTGACAACCTTCTCCTCTTACCGCACAACACTCAGACTTGTGAGAGATGCACTTATATATCCAAATTGGAAGCCACACACTCTCCAGCCAAGACCAGAATAGGTGGTCAGGATAAGAAGGTCAACACTTGCACCACACCACATGGAACACATAGCCCTACAAAACACACAGCAGCACTTCCTGTACATAAAACACACACTACACACCCACCTTTGCGTAGGCTTTCATTATAAACCTACCTAAACAGCAGACGCCTCCAAGGGAGAAGTGCACTCGACCACCACAACACAACACCAATCACGAGACACATAACTCTCCTAAACTGTTAGCCACTCAACCAAAGACCATAAGGCAAAACAGCATGCCCAACACACTAGTCATAGGTGACTCGATAGTGAGGCACACTGATGTCCCATTCACTAGATTGAATAAGGAGAAAGTAACAGTCAGCTGCCTGTCAGGTGCCAGGATCTGCCACATAATGCACACATTCATGTCCCTCAGCAACAGGTACAAATATGACTCTGTCATTGTACATATGGGTGTGAATGACCTGAGACATACCTCCCTGGACTACATGAAGAGAGACATGGAGGTGCTCTCGGATTATGTAGCTCAGGCGGGTATGACCCTAGCCCTGAGCAGCATCCTACCATCACCCAGAATGATACCACAGTACAAGCAGGAAATGATTGATTTCAACAATTGGCTATGTTTCTAGTATCATTCCAAGGGAATCCAGTGTCTGTCTGCCTGGGAAGACATGATTGACAGACCTCAATGCTTTGCCAGAGATGGCCTGCATCTGTCACCCCTGCCATTCTGGATATTGGCCAAGGCTCTTGCCACCACTATAGTGCCTTTTTTAGGCTGTGTTCCAAAGGCCAAATTAACACCATAACAGTTACAAACAAATGCAATCCGAGGGTCATGCTGATCAATGCTAGAAGTGTAAATCTCAAAATGCACTCACTCAAAGCACTCCTTAAAATGGGGAACATCGACATCTGTGCTGTAACAGAGACCTGGATCAAAGCAGCAGAACGCACCCCTGCACTACCAGGTTATAACTCAATCCACACTTTTCAGCCCAAGAACTTGGACCGAAGCTCCAAAGCTGGTGGTATATCCATACTCATAAAGGATGCACACACCTCCAGACTGGTAGCCCAACATAATGCATCAGAGATACTGCAGGTGCAGCTAACATTAGATAAGACAGCGATTCAGGTCATAGCCTGCTATAGGTCCCTGACCATGTCCTAAGACTCACACTCCATGTTCCTAAGCACCCTGGAGAATATTAGGGTCCAAACTAACAGTCTCATACTGGGTGACTACAACTACCCCTCCAATAACTGTGAAAACTACTCATGTACTAATACACTTGCCCAATGTTTCCTGGAATTCATTAATTCCAATGCCCATGACCAGCTCATTAGTAACCCAACTAGAGGTAGCAACATCCTTGACCTGGTCATTACTAACATGGGCGACCATTGCTCTACACCAATAGTCAACTGCTCCCTGGTTAGGTCCGACCACAAACTAATCACCTTGGAAATCCACATCCCTCTCACCCCCTGCAAAGGTAACTACCATAAAAAACTTCTCCAAAGCTAACTTTGGGCTCCTAAAAACAGAGGTGGCTAACTTCATGGCACCAATGCAAATGGAGAACACTTGCATGACTGCTGAATCATACACTAATGCCGTGTACGAACAAGTACAGAAATGCATGGATCTCACCATACCCAATAGAACCAAGATGCTCTCCTCCAAAAAAAGGAAGCCAATCTGATGTTTCCCTGCCATAAACAAACTCTCCAACAGAATGAAGAAACTGATGTGGAATAAGGTGAAGTCCCAAGACTGGAAAAAACGTCCTTATCAGCCTCAACAAAAAGTTGAGATCCCTCATCAAATCCTCTAAAGCTAGCTATGAAAACAGAATTGCAGCAGATAGTAAAGACAACCACAAGGCTTTCTATAGTTATGTAAAGAATCTCCATGGCAATACCCAGATTTGCTCTCAGCTACTGCACAATGGTACCTCCTATACCGAGCCAACAGATATTGCCAATATACTGGCGACAGATTCAGTGCCAACTTTACGCCTCTCTCCCCCACCAAAGGACCAATCACAATACCAGTAGATTGCCATGCAGCCAGTATTACTGCTACACAGGTTAAAACAGCACTGTCCAAGTCCAAAAATACAGCTTCTATGGGACCTGACAATATCCCTGGCTGTGTTGTACATAAACTACAAAGTGAACTGGCACCTCACCTGTGCGCCTTGTTCAATCACAGCCTCACCTCAGGCTTTGTCCCTACCAAATGGTGTACTGCTACAGTCATCCCTCTCCACAAAGGAGGAGCAACTACAGTCCCTGTTAACTATTGCCCCATTAGCCTGACAAATGTGATATGCAAAGCTATTATGGAACACATCATCATGGACCTAATAAACAAGGATATAGGGAATCTCCAAACTCTGGATCCCACACAGTTTGGTTTGTGAAGGATAGATCATGTCTCCTCAACCTGTTCGATTTCTTTGAGTCAGTCACCATAGCTGTGTATGAAGGCAAGGTGGTTCATACAGCCTACCTTGATCTGGCCAAGGCCTTTGATACCATTCCCCACTCAGGAATCATAGAAAAACTTACTAAGCTAGGCATCAACCCCTATATCATTAGGTGGTTTGCAAACTGGCTCACAGACAGAACCCGCAGTGTGAAAGTAGCTGACTCCAATTCAGTCTGCTGACCAGTCACAAGTACAGTCCAACAGGGTTCGGTCCTGGGTCCTCTCCTGTTTGGTATCTACTTCTCTGAAGTCCAGGCCAACATGAAGGGACTCTGTCTGACAAAGTTTGCAGAGCATTGCAAGTTGGGAGCTATTATTAACTCCCCAAGTGATGCTGACATCCTACAGAAAGGCCTCACTGAGACCAATGACTGGTGTCAGAACCATGGCCTTAAGTTCAATGCCAAAAAATGTGTCATCATCCCCTTTGGGAAAAACACAGTTCCCATGAATTATCACATTGATGGTAGTCCACTGAACACAGAAAGCGTTATAAGAGATCTGGGAACACTTTTTTGACCACCACATTGACACTGTGGTCAGAAAGTCATTTTGTGTGGCACATCTCATTAATAAGGGTTTTGCATCCAGGAGGAAAGAGGTCATTGTCTCCCTCTACTCTTCCCTCGTTAGGCTACTCATTGAGTACAGTGCCCCATTTGGCATGTACCTCACTAGACACCGGCAACAATTGAAGACGCCACAATAGTACCTCACAAAGAGGATCCTAGGCCATTAACACTTGTCCTATATGGACAGACTCAAAAAACTCCAACTATTCTCTGTCTTGTATTGCATACTTAGAGGTGATCTCTGCTTGACTTACAACCCCATGTCTGACCCAACTCTGTTAGAAATGCTACATCTAAAGAAATCCCAATCCCTCTACACCACATGCTCCAGAGACCTCAACCTCATTACCACATTCAACAGAATATGCTGGAGGGACAGGGTCATAAGCCAGAGACTGCCCATGCTACGGAATAGACTTCCCAGACATGTCAAACAGAGCACCTCACTGGCTCACTTCAAGAGAAATCTTGATGAATGTATGGGAAATAGAAAATTCACCCTGGGGATCCCTCCAGTAGCTCTACTCAACAGAGGCACTAGGAACTAATGTCTGGTGCCACGATGCCAGGGTAATCTTATGGGCTAGACTTGTAAAGGCTCCAAGGCCATTAGCCTAGTACACACCTATGAACCTATGAACCTAAACATCTGGATATTCCATGGACATCTGTACAGAGGAATGTTATGGCCTGCACAATGGTTTAACATGCTGCATGTGAGGCAGATGCCATTACCACGTTAAATAAAGTAATGCCATGGGGAGGTGGTAAACAGGCGTGGATGGTGCACCAATCAAAGTGGTATCAACAAAACAGAATATGATTTTCACCCAAAGACACACACAAACAGTTGCCAATAGTGAGATTAGAACCTCTACCTATTTAGTTATTTCTACTGTAGTGTTACACAGTTATCAGACGCACCACGGAGCTGATATGATTTCTCCTAGTCCCAAGGTACTTCTAAGGTGAATGACATCAGCAGTCTTAGTAAAGTAGGGTGATGGGACGTTTACAGGGTGGTACATTAATCAAAATGGCATAACCCACACAGTATATGCTTTTCACACACACACACACACACACACACACACACACACACACACACACACACACACACACACAGAGTGGCCAGTAGTGAGATTAGAACCCCTAGCTATCTATTCATTTCTACTATAGTGTTTTGCAGTTATCAGATGCACCACAGAGCTTACATGATTTCTTTTCATCCCAAGGTACTTCTAAGGTGAATGACATCAGCAGGCCTAGTAAAGTAGGGTGATGGGATGTTTACAGGGTGGTACACTAATCAAAATGGTATAACCCACTCAGTAAATGCCTTCACACACACACACACACACACACACACACACACACACACACACACACACACACACACATATACCTAGGAAAGGCTGGCACAACTTACCCTCTCTGTCACCTTCACCCACATTATAAGGTAGATTTACTGGCATCAGGACACGCAGCCAGCTAGTTTAAGGCACTTACCATAATAATACATAATAAAAAACCATGAAAGTGATATGCAGTTATCAGACGTGCCACAGAGATTACATGATTACTTCTAGTCCCATGGTACTTTTAAGGTGAATGACATCAGCAGACCTAGTAAAGTAGGGTGATGGGACATTTACAGGGTAGTACACTAATCAAAATGGCATAACCCAGACAGCATATGAGTCTCACACACACACACACACACACACACACACACACACACACACACACACACACACACACACACACATGGACACACACATCTCCTGGTATTGAGATTAGAACACTTGTCTATCTAGTTATTTGTACTATAGTGTTACACAGTTATTACACACACTGCCGAACATACTGGGCTGATAACTGGCCAAAGGTGCTGATAACTGCACAGCTGAGGTAAACTGTTACAGGTGCCAAAAAGCTTGCCTTCAGTTTTTCCCTTAGATCTTGCTAGTTCTTTCTTTCCCACACTTCAAATAGCCTAATAGCTTTGCACTTCAACAGGTTTATTTATCAAGTACTGTAGCACACCTGAGAGCCATCAGCAGTAGGCGTTACTCACAGAATTAGCTCCAGTACTTAGTAGTTATGATTACCCCTCCTGGCATGATTAAAGTGCAGGTCTCTGTGCTTTTGTCCATTAACCTGGTGCACTTGGGCATTCTGGGGGACTGTTGCAACTGCCTTATGTACACAGACAACCCTCTCCTCTAAGATCCCAACACTCAGATTTGTAAAAGATACCCCTATATCACCAAATTGGAAGATATGCAATCTCCAACGAAGACTGGACTAGCTGGTCAGGACGAGAAGGGTCAACACCTGCAACACACCACATGGAACACATAACCCTTCAGAACACACACTATCACAGCTCTGACATACAAACAATAACCACCCACCCACCTTCACAGTGGTACTCAATAGACATTTACCCAAACAGTGGAGACCACCAAGACAGACATCCACTCGACCACCACAACACAGCACAAACCACAGGACACATATCTCACCTACACAGTGTGCCCCTCAACCTAAGCCCCAAATGCTAACCACCTTGCCTGATACAGTAATCATAGGTGACTCAATTGTGAGGCACATGGATGTCCCACTCACTAGTTTGATCATGGAGGAGGTAACAGTCAGCTTTCTATCAGGTGCCAGAATCCAGCACATAACACAACCAGTCAGGTCACTCCACAACAGCTACAAGTATCACTGTCATTGTCCATGTGTGTGTGGATGACCTGAGATGCACATCCATGGACTATATGAGAAGAGACATGGTGGAACTCTCAGATTATGTGGGCCAGGCAGGTATGTCAGTAACCCTGAGCAGTATACTATTGTCACTCTGAATTATACCGCAGTACAAACAACAAATGATTAACTTCAACAGTTCACTTGTGTGTCTAGTGTCACTCTCATGGGATCCGGTATCTGTCTGCTTGGAATGGTAAGATTGACAGACTGCGATGGTTTGCCACAGATGGCCTGCATTTGTCACCCCTGGGTTTCCAGGTACTAGCTAAGTGTCTTGCCACCTCTATGGTGAATATTTCAGCAGTGTTCCAAATCAAATTACCACCGTAACAGCTACACATATATGCAATCTGAGGGTCATGCTGCTCAACACTAGACATCTACATCTTGAGATGCAGCCACTCGCAGCACTCCTCAAAATGGTGAACATTGACATTTGTGCTGTAATGGACACCTGTTTTACAGTAGCAGACAGCACCCCTGCACAACCAGCCTACAACTCATTCTACACCTGTCAGCCCCAAAACATGGACAATGGCTCTAAAGGCGGTGGTGTCTCCATATTGATAATGGATATGTACACATTCAGAGTTGTATCCTAGTATAATGCATCTGAGATATGTCAGGTACAAGTGACATTGGGTAATAGTGCATTCCAGATCATAGCCTGCTAAAGGTCCACATCCATGTCCCTAGACTCTCAATCTACATTCCTCAACACACTTGAATCTATCAAGGTCCAGCCCAACACTCACATACTAGGAGAGTTTAACTACCCCTCCATCGAATGGGATAAATACTCATGCACCAATACACTGGCCCAACGCTTCCTGGAATACATCAATTTCAATGGCCTGGACCAGCTCATTCTGACAACCAGTAGACGAAAGCAACATCCTTGACCTGTGTTGATTACTAACATATGGGACCATTGCTTGACAACAATAGTCAGTCGCTACCTGGTCAGATCCAACATAGAGTAATCACCATGGATATCCACATCTCACCCACACACCCTGCAAAGCCAACCACCATGAACAGCTTCTCCAAAGCTGACTTTGGACTCATAAGAAAAGAGGTGGCTAACTTTACAGCACTCATACCAGTGGAAAATACATGCAAGACTGCTGAATCATACACAAATGCACTGTGCAAAGATGTACATCAATGCATGGAACTAGCTATACTCAACAGAACCACGACACTCACCTCCAAACACTGGAGGCAAATCTGGTGGTCCCCTGCCATTAATAACCTGTACAACAGAAGGAAGAAACTGTTGCAGAAAAAGGTGGAGTCCCAACAGTGGTAAAACACCCTTATTAGCCTCACCAACAACTTGAGATATTTCATGGAATCATCTAAATCTGCATATGATGGCAGAATTGCAGCAGTGACACTGACAACAATCACAAATCCTTTGACAGATATATCAAGAACCTCCACAATAATACCCAGATGTACTCTGAAGTACTGCACAATGCTACCTGCTATACTGTGCCAAAAGATATTGCCAACATTCTTGCCAACACATTCAGTGCCAGCTTTATCCCTCTCTCTCCCCCTAGGGGAACAGTCAGAATAGCAGAGGAATGCCAGGCACCCAGGAGTATTCCACCGAGGTTACACCTGCATTGTCCACAGGCAAGAATACTACTTTCATGGGACCCCAAATAATCCTAGGCTGTGTTCTACATGAACTACAGAGAAACCTGGCACCACATCTGTGTGCTCTGTTCAGTCACAGCCTCACCTCAGGATTTGTCCTTCCCAAATGGCACACTGCTACAGTCATCCCTCTCCATAACGGCGTGGCAACTACAGACCCTGGCAATTATCAGTCCATTAGCCTTATGTGTCTGATATGTACAGCTATGGAGCACATCAGCAGGGACCTGATCGACAAACATATAGGTAATCTCCTAACTCTGGACCCCACACAGTTTGGCTTTGTGAAAGGGAGATCATGCCTGCTCAACCTTTTGGGCTTCTTTGAGACAGTCACCATGGCTGTGTATGACAATAAGGCACTGCATACAGCCTACATCAATCTGGCCAAGGCTCTTGATACCATTCCACAGTCAGAAATTATGGATTTACCCACCAAACTAGACATCACCCCCTATATTACTAGGGGGTTTGCAAATCAGCTCATAGATAGAACACACAGTGTGAAAGTAGTGAGCTCCAAGTCAGACTGCCAGCCAGTCACGAGTGGATTCCCACAGGGATCAGTCCTGGGTACTCTCCTTTTCAGTGTCTAGTTCTAAGGAGTCCAGGCCAACACAAAGGAACTCTGGTTGACCAAGTTCACAGACAACTGCAAGCTGGGAGTCATCATTAACTCCACAAGTGATGCAAAAATCCTACAGAAAGGCCTCACTGACACCACTGACTGGTGTGGAAACCATGGCTTGTAGGTTAACACCACAAAATGCATCATCAGCCCCTTTGGTAAAATCTCAGTTACCACTAAGTACCACATTGATGGGAGACCAGTGAACACTGTAGGCATTATTAGAGATCTGGGGACACAGGTTGATAGCAACCTGTCCTTTAACCATCACATTGCCACTATGGTCAGGAAAGGCTTCTATAGGTTCATAGGTTCATAGGTAGTTACTAGGCTATCTGCCAGAGGGCATTTATAAGCCTAGCCAGAGTGTGTCAGCTTTCACTGCCCCATTAATTAATTAACTGAGCATCTGTCAAGCACCTATAAGGGGGGATAATGTCAGCATGATTGAGAAAGTAGGCCAGTGGGTGGGTAACTTATCAAAATGCTTCTTCATGCAAACATACACACTTATACCCCACACACACATTTGCCACATGTCATTACCAAGGGTTTTGCATCGAAGAAGAAAGAGGTCATCGTCTCTGTGTACTCTTCCCTCATTAGACCACTCATCATGTATAATGACCCATTTGGCATGTACCTCAGTAGACACCTGAAACAGCTGGAGAGGGCAAAGAAGTACCTCACAATGAGGATCATAGGCATTCAACACCTGTCCTACACAGACAGATTCAAAAGACTCCAGCTATTCTCTGTCTCATGTCCCCTATGTAGAGGTGATCTCTGCTTGACTTAAAAAGCCATGCCTGACCCAGCTCTTTTACAACTGCTACATCTAAACACATCCCAATATCTGTGCACCACACACTGCAGGGACCTCAACAGCATTACCAAGATCAACACAACATACCGGGGGACAGGTTCATCACCCAGAGACTGCAAATGCCCTGGAATAGACTTCCCATACATATCAAGCAAAGCACCTAGATGATCCTGTTGCAGAGAGATCTTGATGAGTGGATGGGTAATAGACAGTTTACCCCAGGGATCACTTCAGTGGCTCTAATTGATGAGGGCACTAGTAACTAACATCAAGTGGCATAATGGCAGGACACGGCTATGGCCTAGGCATGTAATGGCTCCAGGGCCATTAGCCTAGTACACTCCTATGTACCTATAAGGGGGGGTGACATCATCATGACTGATAAAGTAAGCCAGTGGGTGGGTAACATCAAAATGCTTCTTCATACAAATGTACACACTTATACCCCACACGCACATTTACCAGATCTGAGTACAGAACCACTGCCTATCTAGTTCTTTGTACTTTAGTGTTACACATTTATTGCATATGCTACAGAGCTTGCTGGCCTGACACCTGGTCAAAGGTGCTGTTAAGGAGAATGACATCAGCAGCCTTGATAAAGTAGGCCAGGGGGTGTGAGACTTGTCAAAATACTTCATCTTGCAAACATACACACTTCCCAACACACATACCCCACACGCACATTTGCCATATCTGAGAATAGAACTCCTGTCTACTTATCACTTTGTACTATAGTGTTGCACAGTTATTGCACATACTACAGAGCTTGCCAGGCTGACAACTGGACAAAGGTGCTTATAAGGGAAATGACATCAGCAGGCGTGATAAGTGAGTGTGAGACCTAGCAAAATAGCTTTTCTTACAAACATACACACACATTCATTTGCCAGATCTGAGATTAGAACCCCTGTTTATTTAGTGATTTGTACTGTAGTGTTACACACTTACCACACATACTACGGAGCTCATTGGGGTGACAGCTGGCCAAAGGTAATAATAAGGGTCTACATCAGCAGGACTGATAAACTGGGGCACTGGGAAGTGTTGTGGGTGGGAATGGCCTAAACCTGTTTCACCTACAAATACACAGACACACACACACTCATTCTCACATACACAACTGTCTCACACACACACACACACACACACACACACACACAGTTGCCAGCATTGAGATTAGAATCACTACCTATCTAGTTATTTGTAATACAGTGTTACAGTTATTGCACATGCTACAGAGCTTACAGGGGTGATCGGTATTCAATAATACTTCTAAGGTGAATGACAGCAGCAGATCTTGTGAAATAGGGCAATGTGAAGTGTACTGAGTGGAAGAGTCTCCTAATACTTGGACCTCTGGAGACACACACACAAGCAGGTGATGTAATATTATAAACTCAACCTTACTACTGTTACACAATGGGGCTCACCTTTTATGCAGGCATGTGCCACTGTTTACAACTGCTATGCCACTGTCCACAGCAAGACATCACTGTATACCATTCAGGGTATCAGTATGTGTGGCTCACTCTGTCTGTGTCCTCCTGTGCCTCTCTCTGTATCACTGTCTGTCTCTCAGTTTCCCACATCTATGTGTGTGTATGTTTGACATATGTTATCTGTTGCCCATATATATGTGTGTGTGTATCTGACACAACAGATGCAGATATATCACATATGGGCCACCTACAGCTAGCTGAGGGTAATCCTGTTTGGTGTGTGTGTGTGTGTGTGTGTGTGTGTGTGTGTGTGTGTGTGTGTGTGTGTGTGTGTGTGTGTGTGTGTGTGTGTGTGTGTGTGTGTGTGTGTGTGTGTGTGTGTGTGTGTGTGTGGGGACAGTTGAGGTGTACATAACTGTCTGTATGCATGGACATATATACACAATACAGTCATATATTCCGATATGGGTTCCAACATGTCCTGTGATTCTCTAAGTGTAGGAGCATGCCCAGTGTGACCTTCTATAGTTAAGGTGGGACTCCATTCCAGAGATAGGTGTATTCCAGTCCAGGGTTTTGTGTGCTACAGCCATACCTCTCAGGAGTACAAAGGGGTTTTGTCAGGTTACTTGTTTTGTTAGTAGACATTTTCTGACATATCTGTAGTCTGAAACTGCAATGTATTGTGTCATTAGCTAGTGCCAGACATCCTCAGATCATCACAGTGTTTTACCAGAGGAATACCAGTTGTATGATGCATACACCAGTATTATAAGGCCAGCTATGTAGATTCATGGCCAACACGGCCATTTGTGAGTTGTGGCTACAGGCAGTGTAGTAATGACACACGGCTGTGTAAACAGTCCAGCAACTTGGTGATATACTGGCTGGGGATCTCCTGCTTGTGTGGCATCTTTCTAACCTGAGATGTCATATCTTTGTGTTTGCATACCTCTGACCTGTACATTTTTTGGGCCGGATGTCCAGGTGTTTTTCTAGAGGTTTCATCCTTTCTACATAAACGTGTTTTTATGGCAAGTTAGTTACACAGGATTGAAGTGTGATATTACAAAATAATACAGACATTACCGTTTCAGAATACATAACCTTCAGACCATTCCCGCTACTGCAAACCCCTCACCCTACCAACTTTCCCAGTATGTAAGGGTGATATTTACAACACATGTCTATAATTGTGCCTTTGGTCCACTTTTATTTCTGCCCATGTACAGACATCTTGCTGCCAGAGGTTGAGGGTTATGGGTGTGGGTACAGAGTGCATTCAACTATGCAGGCATGTCCATTATTTGTAAAAGCAAACATAAAAAAAGGATTATTGAGAATGACCACTGGCAACAGTACTACAAAGCACTTATATTCACAAAAGCCATGGCACCTTTGCTACACATCCTTCAAGATGTCACTAATATGTTTAGTATATTCCACATAGCACTGTGACTTCCAGGTATGTCAGTGGCAGAGCAGTGGTATCACTGACATGCATAACAGTTGGCACTGCAATTATCTGCACATGACCCCGTCAAAGGCAGCACTGTACCTAGGGCAATGCAAGATGACTGCCAGGAGAATGTGCTGGCCAGATCCAGACAGTATTAACCTCACATACAAATAGCTCATTGACCCCTGCATATTGTGGACAGGCAACATGTTTTCATGTGTACTGGTAGAGCCCTGCCAATGTGTGCTATGTTGCTATTTCCATGCAAACATATATGTCACTGCATTTGTGTGGGTATATGGGGGGCACACCTGTCAACTGTATACATTTGCAGAGACTGCGCTATTTGCTTTACATTTTGGTTCCATTTACCACACTATAGTGCCCTGTATTGGGGAATGGAAGCATATCAGTACAGAGCACATGTCAGATTGTACTGGCATACATTTGAGTTTCAGACTTCTTACCCTTCATAGACTTACTCCAACTGCGGGTCCTGCTGTGCTACCACTGTGTGAGTCTGTAAGGGGTTACTTCAACATTGCCACCATTTGTGTGCCTTTACCAGACATTTCTCTATGGTTTTCTACAGCTGACTTGCTGTGTGGATGTGAGGGGTGGTTATGGGACCGCCACCCTGACATCCATGCCTATGACCTATGACCCTCCATATACTGCAGTGGGATTTGCCGCCTTGGGTACTACTGTATAGTGTGTGGAGGCCAGTTTTGGCAAGACATTTCCTGGTGTCCCACATAGCTGTCAGTTGTGTGCTGCTATGTCAGTTGGCCACCACATTCCCTTGCATGCATGCAGCATTACCATAGATATCCTAAGAGAACATACTATTCCATTCATTTATCATTAAAAAGACTGACTTACCTTGTGCTTGTGGCAGTTATGAGAACAGTACTTGAGGGCCGCCTATGTTAGATGCATACAGTACACTGCCTATACATGGTAAGGTACAGGTAATGTGATGTGTGTGTCATCCATTTTAATGTGTGTGCGAGTCAGAGAGAGGTGTCAGTCCCTGGGTTCCTACAGTGTCAGTGTGTGTGCTATGCATTGCCTCTTTGCCAAGGTGTGAGTATACGGGGCATGCCTCCGTCTGCCTAGCAGACTCAGGGGCCTCCTCCTATGAGTCCCTCTGTGCCTGTGGGGTCTGTGGCAATGGTGGTGGGCTGTGTGGCCCTTCTCTGTGTTGTTCCTGCTGCAGCTGCTTCCACAGGATCATATTGTGTAGCATGGCAAATACTATGAACATGTGTGCACATGTGGCTGGAGAGTACTGCAAGGCTCCACCAGATATGCCAAGGCCTTGGAACCATGACTTGAGCATCCCAAACACATGCTCTATAATGATCCTTGTTTGTGCGTGTGCCTCATTATGGCGTTTTTGTGTGGGTATGTGTGCATTTTTGATGGGTGCCATCATCCACGGCTCCAGTGCATAGCTGACATCCCCCACCAAATGGCCATATGGGATGCCCCCACTGGCAAATGCCTGGTACAGCTGTGATGAATGCCAGATGTGGGAGTCGTAGCTTCCAGGGCTGCCAGCACACACATTCATGATAATACCCTGGGCATTGCACACAACCTGGCAGTTGATGGAGGGGAATTTGTTTATAAACGTGGGGATATGATACAGACATTAATGTATAGAAAGACGTGTAGAAAAAAACATTTGTTACACCAGAACAGCATGCATACCCCTCATATATATATATATATATATATATATATATATATATATATATATATATATAGGTACTTGGTCCAGGTACGGGGACATAGGGTTTCTAGGATTACTAGTTAGATACAGGTTATGGAAAAGTTTTGAGAGGGTTAGAAAATGAGCTCTTGAACAGAGGCTGTAAAAAGAAAGAAAGAGTGTGCCCTTTTACGTGATGATAAGTTAATGCACAGGAAACATAGAGGGAGACCATATTTAGGTTCATAGGTTCATACTAGGCTATCTGCCCTAGGGCATTTATAAGCCTAGCCAGAGTGTGTTTGGCTTTCGCCACCCATTTTAAATTAATTTTGCTATGTCCTTTTTCGAGGTTAGTATACTGTGCCTCTGTCTAACAGTGACACAGAAGTGATACCCGGGGTAAACCTATGATCTCCCATCCACTCATCAAGATTCCTCTTGAAGAGAGTCAATGAGGGACTCTGCCTAAACTGGACTGGGATTTTATTCCAGAGTGAAGGGAGCCTCTGGGTTATGAATCTGTCCCTCCAGCATGTCCTATTTATTTCAGTGCTGAGGTTCAAGTCTCTCGAGCGCGTAGCTCGACGGGATTTGGATTTTCTGAGGTGCAGCATGTCCATTAATTCCGGGTTGGACATGGCTTTATACATCAGGCACAGATCGCCTCTGAGCAGGTGGTATGCCACTGAGTAGAGCTGGAGTTTCTTTGACCGGGCAACATATGGCATCTGTTTGAGCCCTTTGATCCTCTTGGTGAGGTACTTTTGGGATCTTTCCAGTTGCTGCAGGTGTCTGGTAAGGTACATCCCAAAAGAGGCATTGTACTCAATTATGGGCCTGATGAGGGATGAGTAAAGAGGCACGATGACCTCCCCTGATCTAGATGTGAATCCCTTCATGATTAGGTGGGTTATGCTATATAAAATGTTTTTCTAACCACTTTGGCCACGTGGTTGTCAAATGAGAGATTGCTATCAACTTGGGTCCCCAGGTCCCTAATTACTTCTTCTGTACTTAATGGATTATCACCTATGTGGTAATTTGTGGGCACTTTGTTTTTGCCAAAGGGGATGACTATACACTTTTTTGCATTTAGCTTGAGGCCATGGCTCTGGCACCAGTTGTCTGTTTCTATGAGGCCCTTTTGGAGGATGCTTTTGTCGGCTGGAGAGTTGATTATGGCGCCCAGTTTGCAGTCATCTGCGAACTTGGTCAGCCACAGTCCTTCCATGTTGGCCTGTACCTCCGAGAAATATATACCGAACAAGAGTGGTCCCAGGACTGAGCCTTGTGGGATGCCACTTGTAACTGGTTTGGAGTCTGACATGGCTCCAGCAATTCTAACCATGTGGGTTCTGTCCTTGAGCCAGTTTGCAACCCATCTAGTGACATAGGGGTTTATATTTAAGCTGGTGAGCTTATCTATAATGCCCGAGTGGGGTATTGTATCAGAGGCTTTTGCGAGGTCCAGGTAGGCTGTGTGGACCACCTTCCCCTCGTCAATGGCCTTGGTGACTGTTTCAAAAAAATCAACCAGGTTTAAGAGGCAGGATCTGCCCTTAACAAAGCTGAACTGGGTAGGATCCAGTGTCTGTAGGTCCCCAAAATCTTTATTTATGAGGTCCATGATGATCCTTTCCATAGCTTTGCAGACCAAGCTAGTCAGGATTATGGGGCGATAGTTTCCAGGATCCGTTGAGGCACCACCTTTGTGGAGAGGGACCACTGTTGCTGTACGCCACTCTTTGGGTACATATCCTGTAGTAAGGCTGAGATTGAACAGTAGTTTTATGTTTGGGTTTAGCTCTTCTTGGAGTTCATGTAGAACGCAGCCCAGGACACCATCTGGTCCCATTGATGCTGTGTTTTTTGCTTAGGAGAGGGCAGCTCTTACCTGAGCATCTGAGATGTCAGGGGGGCAGCACTCTGCTGGGATAGATATTTGCCCTTTTGGTGGGGAGGGGGGGGGAGATGTTTGTGCTGAACCTGTCAGCTAGGATATTGGCAATGTCTGTGGGTTCGGTGTATTTTTTGTCATTTTGGACTAATTCTGAGCATATCTGGGAATTCCCACCCAGGTTCCTAACATAACTAAAGAAAGCCTTGTGATTATCCTTAGTGTCCTGTGCAATTTTTCTCTCGAAGCTGGCCTTAGATGATTTTATGAGTGCCCATAGTTTTTTGCTAATACTGATCAGATATGCCTTCCCTTTTTGGGATTTTGCTCTATCATGTAGTAGCTTCCTCCTTCTGCTGTATAGTTTGTTTATGGCTGGGGTCCACCAGACAGGACGTCTGCCTTTGGAGGATTGGGTCTTGGTTTTATTTGAGATTGCATGATCTATGCATTCCTGAAGGTGTTCTTAGAATGCGTTTATAAAGGATTCTGCGGTCTGGGCCATATTTTCCACAGGCCCGGGGGCTTTGAAGGATTCCACCTCGATTTTGAGGAGTGTGAAATTTGCATTAGAGAAGTTTTTCACTGTGGTTTTCAGGGCAAGGGGTGGAGTCGGGATGTGAATATCCAGTGAGATTAGTTTATGGTCTGATCTTACCAGTGAGGGATACACTTCTGGTCTGGAGCATAGAGTCCCCATGTTGGTGATGATCAGGTTCAGTATGTTTTCCCCTCTTGTGGGAGTGGTAACAAGTTGTTCCATAGCATTTGAGTTTATAAATTCTAGGAACCTTTGGGCTAGAGTGTTGGAGCTAGAGTAATGCTCCCACTCTATGTTTGGGTAGTTGAAGTTGCCCAATATAATGGTGTTTGGAGAGACCTTCATATTTTCCAGTGTTCTCAGGAAGGCCGAGTGGGGTTCCTGGGTTTGGGAGGGTGGTCTGTAGCAGGCTATAAACTGGAAGGCAGTTTTACCCACTGTTAGTTGCACATGGATAGTCTCTGATGCTTCGTGCTGTGCCACCAACCTGGAGGTGTGGGTATATTTGACGAATATTGATACTCCCCCTCCTTTTGTGGTACGGTCCAAGTTTTGGGGCCAAAAAGCATGGTATGAGGTATAACCTGGTAGTGCTGGGGTGCTCTCGGGAGCCTTGAACAAGGTTTCTGTTACTGCACAGATATCGATGTTCTCCATGCTAAGGAGAGTTTTGAGTGCGTGCATCTTGAGATTTAGACTTCTGGCATTGAGTAGAATTACTCTTAGTTTCTTATCCCTTGTGATACCTATGGAGGTGGGTTTGTCTTTTGAGCCTTGCCTAAAAAAGGCACTATGGGGGTAGCACGAGCCTTTGCCAATATCCGAAAGCCCAGGGGTGACAGGTGCAAGCCATCCCTAGTGAAGCACCGTGTCTTGTGGAGCATGTCATCCCAGGCTGACAGGCATTGGATCCCCTTTGAATGACACCAATACTTAAGCCAATTGTTGAAATTGATCATCTTGTCTTCATATCGTGGCATCATTCTTGGTGAGGGTAAGATGCTACTCAAGGTCAGGGTCATACCAGCCTGGGCTACATGCTCAGAGAGCTCCTCTATGTCTCTTTTCATGTAGTCCAGGGAGGTACGTCTCAGGTCATTCACACCAGCATGGACAATGACTGAGTCATATTTGTACTTGCCTTGGAGTGACCTGAGTGCTTGTGTTATGTGGCGGATCCTAGCGTCCGTCAGGCAGCTCACCGTGACCTTCTCCTTGTTCAGCCTGGTGAGCAGGACGTCAGTGTGCCTGACGATAGAGTCACCTATTACAAGTGTATCAGGTGTGTTGTTTAGCCTTAAGGGCTGTGACTGTTCGGCACACTGGCTTTGTGAGCTATGTGTTGCACGTGTTTTGTTTTGGGGTAGTGGTCACTTGGGTGTCTGCTTTGGAGGTCTCTGCTGCTTAGGCAGAGTTTTATTTAGAGCCTCCGAGTATGTTTTTGTGTGTTTATGTGTTTGGTTTGCTGTCGTTGTAGGTCTATGTGAGACTGGAATTGTAGTGAGTGTGGTTTCCTTCTCCTCCTGACTGGTTTCGCCAGTACTGAGTTGAGAGAGCTTAGCCTCCAGTATGGCTATATGGTTGCATCTCTCACATGTGTTGGAATTTGTTGGGAGGAGGAGAGGGTTGTCTGTGTACATGAGGCAGTTGTAACATTGCCTGAAGATTCCCAGATTCACCAGCTGGACTGGAGAGGAGATTGACAACTGACCTTTGGACATGCTAAAATAGTATTGGGTATTCCATTATAATTGAAAAAAAAGGGCCAATGGGAAACGAAGTACTCAAGGGGAGTTTGTGAGGGTGTAGTGCTTTTAATATTTTAGTGCTGACTTATATAATTGCTTTATTGAGCAAGTGCCAGGTAACTTAAATGCAATGTGTTACAGGTAACTTAAATGCAAAAATGACAAACAGTAACTTTCTTTGAAGTGAAACAAGGAAATAAGTACAGTAAGCAATGCAGATATCACTAGGGATCCACAGAAGTGCTAAAAAGCCGTGTTTTAGGTGGAATTAGCATTTCAGGGAAATAACAAGCAAACAAACAACAAGCATACAAATAAAGCTAGATTCAGCAGGCCTGGATCTAGTCTATGCTACCGTAAACAAGGTGTACCAATTTCAGTAAGAAACAGTTCAAATATGCAGGCACTATAAGCCTTTAACCAGAAATTCCCAGCTCAGAAAGGTAGAGTCCAGCCTCTCTTCCCACAAGAGTGCAGACCACAAACCTTCTTAATGTAAAATAACTGGTCTGAAGCCCAAGTGCTTAAACCAGAACTAATACACTTTTAGAATAACAGACACTGAGCCCTCAATCAGCAGTTCACAACTTAGAAGAATGTAAGCTACCTGTCCTGCCACCACAGTGCAGGCCACAAACCTTCCTAATGTAAAACAACTGGTCTGAAGCCCAAGTGCTTAATCCAAAAGACTTAGAATGATAGCTACACTTTAATCAAGTTACTACCAAGCAGTAATAAATACAATTGAATACTTTAAGGAATGCCTGGATTAGTGCTCAAGTTATACAAACAAAGCTAGATTCAGCAGGCCTGGATCTAGTCTATGCTACAGCAAACAAGGTGTACCAATTTCAGTAAGAAGCAGTTCAAATATGCAGGCACTATAAGCCTTTAACCAGAAATTCCCAGCTCAGAAGGGCAGAGTCCAGCCTCTCATCCCACAAGAGTGCAGACCACGAACCCTTTTAATGTAAAATAACTGGCCTGAAGCCTAAGTGCTTAAACCAGAATTAATACACTTTTAGAATAACAGACACTGAGCCCTCAATCAGCAGTTCCCAACTTAGAAGGATGTAAGCTACCTGTTCTGCCACTACAGTGCAGACCACAAACCTTCTTAATGTAAAACAACTGGTCTGAAGCCCAAGTGCTTAAACCAGAATTAATACACTTTTAGAATAACAGTTCCAAACTTAGAAGGATATAAGCTACCTGTCCTGCCACCACAGTGCAGGCCACAAACCATCCTAATGTAAAACAACTGGTCTGAAGCCCAAGTGCTTAATCCAAAAGACTTAGAATGATAGCTACACTTTAATCAAGTTACTACCAAGCAGTAATAAATACAATTGAATACTTTAAAGAATGCCTGGATTAGTGCTCAAGTTATACAAACAAAGCTAGATTCTGCCCTCCCAGCTATGCCTACAAGAATAATAAATCTTTGAACAGTTTACTTTGTTATGAGCAAGCAAAAAGTAAGAGTTCAGTCAGTGAGAGGAGGCTGTAGTATATGTAATCATTGTATTTAAACAGCCAACAGCAGCAGTTTTGTTCATCCTGCTACCAAAAAGGTATATGAGCTTAAACACTATGCAGACTGCAAAACTAGCGATTTGAAGAAACTGACTCTGGAATAGATTGCCCATACATGTCAAGCAGAGTGCCTCTTTGGTCCTCTTCAAAAGGAACCTTGACGATTGGATGGGAGAAAGGAAATTCACCCTGGGGATCATGTCAGTCGCCCTGCTAGACAGGGGTCCAGGGAAGTAAATAGTGTGGGAAGAAATAGCCAGGGAATTGTTATGGCTAGGCTTGTATAGGCCCTAGGGATGATAGCCTAGTACCAACCTATGAACCTATAAACCTATGATCTATTTGGCTTATTATATTAAGTGTGCTGCATTTTTATGTAGGAAAACCAAATCAGACATTAAGGGAGCATGTCAGAGAACATCTATATGCCATTAACAAAGAGGGTGAAAGTAACGCATTGGCTAGACACGTCCTTAGCAATGGTCTATCCCATATGTTTTTGTTTTTAGTTCTGGAATTGGTTAATAAAAGTGCTAGACTGGGCAATTTTAAGAACTTTACTGAGAAGTTGGAAATGAAGCGGCGAATTGGGCTACAGGCAGACAAAGTGTTTGGTTTGAATGATAGGGTGTCTTTAAAGCTATTTTTAATAGACAGACTTTTGAGACATTAGAGACACTATTCTCTGCAGTCTGAGGTTAGATACACATAGTTTTATGATGCCTTATAATATAAGAAAATAAAAATGCACAATTTTAAAATTCTAATATTTTAGGTTGTAGATATTAATATAAGGTAGTTTGAGTGACTCATTTTTATAGTTGTCTTTTGTCTGCAATATATATATATATATATATATATATATATATATATATATATATATATATATATCTTTTTTATTTTTTTTGTCTGAAATGGCTGTTTTTGTTTAGCTAGCACATTAGTTAATATATTAATATTCACAATTGTTTTGCTTTTCCTGCCATCTTTTGTTTCAAAGGGGAGTTAGCACTCACCATGCCACAGTGGATTAGTTGTTTGAGAATGTGAATCAATGTATTTTGAGTCATTAGTCTATTATTTATACTTTATCGAGATCTGAGGAAGCGTGCATTGTCAGCACGCGAAAGCGCTTATCTTTTGTTATTTTTATGTTCTATTGAATAAAGCTGAATTGGAACTTCTCGTGGTGTGTCCTCAGGTTTTATCTTCTGAGAATTTTGGTTTCATACGTTGCCAGAGGACACTTTGGAGAGCGGAGATATTATTATTTTTCACTTTATTATAATGTTATTATAGTTACGTATTATGCTGAATGCATTTTAAGCACATACACTTCTCTATATACATAGCTTCGGCAGTTCAATGTTTGATGTAATGTTTCATGGGTTCATTACGTACATTTGTTGCCTTGTTTGATTGTCTAGTTGCATAATGAGATGTGCTTTCAATTTGTACTTAAAGAATAGATATGACATTAGTAGTTATGTCTGAAGAAGCGTCCCTGGTAGATGAGAAAGTGCTTACATTTAATTAAATTTTTCTTGTCCAGAACCGTGTTTGTTACCTCATTGTGGCTTTATCTACAGTTTTTGATTTTCTTTGAGGTGCTTCATTCTCCGACCGTTGTTTTTGTTAAGTTTTTTTTTTTTTCAATCAAGAATTCAGATATGGAAGCATATAAAAAGGATATTAAGATTTTTTTTTGGGGGGTGGGGGTGATAAAAGCCACACAACTTAGATTAATATATTTGATTTAGAACTTGAAATATATGCCTACACTGATGTATTTGATAGGCTTTGTGCCTGAAGTAGGCATTTTGGTAGATTTAGGAAAGGAATATAAAAAGCAGTATGTACAGGTATTTACCATAAAATATTAAATTCAGTATTTGTTTTTTATTTATTTTTTTTTATAAAAAGCCCCTCCCCATTTTTCTTCTAATATGCCAAGATCAACTTTTGAAGAGCTCATCATTTTAGGTGACATTATTATTATTATTATTATTACTAACTGGAAACAGCTCATTGATGAAACTGATCAACTCTGACCAAGTCGTTAAAGTAAGTTAGACCTTAGAAAAAGTGTGTGTGTGTGTGTGTGTGTGTGTGTGTGTGTGTGTGTGTGTGTGTGTGTGTGTGTGTGTGTGTATGTACAGAATAACAGATGAAAATGTAATGAACATTTGGTAAAGAAAGAACACAGAACCAAGAGTTTGACAGCAGATGATAACAGGTGATGAGTTTATAAAATGGGATGAAACTAGATGAAATTTGGGGTCAATGAACTCAGATCAACTTGCATATATAGGTCTAATGCTATAGTTCAATGAAGATATGGAGAGGTTGAATAGTACATTTATTAAGAAAGCGATAACAATTAGCACCACAGTGAAGTTAATGTTCCCAAGCAAAAGTAAGCAGATAAATAAGTCAAATAGCAAACAAAGCTTAGGAACAACCCTGTGCATAGATTCATAGGTTCATACTAAGCTAACTGCCCTTGTGAGCCATTTTAAGCCTAGCCAATTATCCCTTTGTGAGACTCAAACCCTGCACCTTGTGTTTGTAAAGCAAACACCGTAACCATTAGGCCACCCTCCCAACCCTGCAGATAGATGTTGTCAGCATTCAAGGTGTCTATTCAGACGAAGTGCAAAAGATGTTTCCAATTCAAAAAATTCAAGTTAGATGCCACGAAGTCTTAATCAAGTCCAGTCTTTTATTTGAACACAGATAGCAGGTAAGCGCTTTCGCCAGAGAGGCTTCCTCAGACCATATAAAAAACAATTAATTCAGCACACTCCATAGATATATATATATATATATATATATATATATATATATATATATATACTTCAATTAAGTGATGACATCATAATTGATTAATAAATATATGCATAAGTTAATAGTCAAATGTAATGCATAATTTGATAAAAATCTTTCATAGGTCCATACTTGTAAAAGCAGATACATAAATTTAAAAGCAATATATGCAAATGCAAATCTAAGGCATATATAAATATGTAAAAAACTTTGTTGAAAATAAGTACATTAAAAGCTACTAGCAGTCTCCTGTTCTTAAGGGCAGGTTTAAGGGGAATTTTTTCATTTAGACCAGGATTTATATGTGCCTGGAGTTTAATAATCAAGTTGGTCTCATTTCTTTCTGTAAAGTTCCTGACATCCCCCACCCTTAAACTGGGAATGTTAATATGCAAAACCATGAACTTAAATGTGTGCATGTTATTGGTCTCTAAAACATGTTTGGATAGGGCATTAGTATTAGATTTAATACGTATCTGGTATAAATGCTCCCTCTCCCTGTCCTTGAGCCTTCTATTGGTTTAACCAACATAGAAGGCAGGACAGGATGAGCATAAAGCAAGATAAACAACATGTTCGGTGTTACAATTGGCAACAACATTAAATACATAAAATTGAGATGTAGTGGGATGGACAAACATGTTGGAATCACATATATAAGAACAAAAATTACAATTGTTACAAGGGTCCGTGCCTAAATCTTGATTGGCGTTATAGTTATCAGAAGTAATAGTTGTTGGGTAGCAGAGTAGTCTATGGAGATTTTTCTTATTCTTAAATAAAAACTGTGAGTATTCACCCACAATTTCTCTAATCTGGGGATCGACAATCAAAACTTTCCAGTGCTTACATGTAATTTCTCTTATTTGATCAAAGTCATGCATATAAAATAGAGAAAATTTCTGTGGTAATATATTTGTACCAACAGAACTACGACTATTAATATACTTGTCATTCCCTTTTTCAGAGAAATAAGGACATGCTTTGTCAGCCCTATGGTACTCTGCACTCAGAAAACCAATAGAGATCTCATCTGCATTATATGTCCTGGCTAATAATCTATCTTTAAACCAGCTAATTCCCTCTCAAAGCCATCTTGTGTCGGATTTAATCTAGAGGCTCGGATTGCTTGGCCTTTAATAATGTTGTTGAAGACATAGCGAGGGTGCATGCTTTCTCTATGTAATAATGTATTTCTATAACAGGGTTTTCTATAGACACCTGTGTTTAGTTTACCATTACCTAATCATTCTATAAATACATCCAGGAAAGTAATACTACTTAAAAATTCCATTTTAGTAAATTTCAAATAGTCAGTAAGGGAATTGATTTCTTCAAAGAAGATGTTTAACTCTCTCTCATTGCCTGTCCATAGAAAAAACAAATCATCTACAAAACGTCTATAGAAAATGACATACTTCTTATATCTCGGTAAAAGAAACAGTTGCTTCTTTTCCCACATGGCCATCACTAGGTTGGCGTAGCTATTGGCACAGGATGTGCCCATAGCCACGCCATCCCTTTGTATGAACAAATCATTGTTAAAAAGGAAGATGTTATTCTCAAGCACTGTTTCTAACAACAGACACAATAGGACTACCTTAGTAATGAGCATATCAGTGAAACATGTCAAATACTGATGAATGCTTTCTATAACTTGTTGGTTGGGAATTACAGTAAAAAGGGACTTGACGTCCATTGTAACTAGAAAATAAGGAAGGTTATACTGTATGGTTTCCATTTCCTTATAAAGGTCTAACAAAAACTGTTTAGTATCTCTAAGGATAAACGGGTTCAGGTCAACCACTGACCTCAGTATTTTCTCTATGTATACTGATAAGGGCTCAGTTACCCATACCCTACCTGCTACAATGGGTGTCATTGGTGAGTGGGTGGGATCTTTATGTATTTTCGGTAGGCCTTGGATGGTGGGTATTAAGGGGTTCTCAACCCAAAAGAAGTCAAACAATTCCATACTAATAATCCCACTTTTATTTAAGTCATCCAATGTATTATACACCCTTATAACATGTTCCTGGACTTCTTGTATAGATATAACTGTATAGAACTGCATATCATTCAGCATTTCCATCATATAAGAATTGTAATCAGCCTTATCTAACACCACTACGGGCCCACCTTTATCAGCTGGCTTGATAGAAATATTCCTATCATTCCTAAGGCTTTGTAGGGCTTTTTTCTGTCTAAAGGTTAAATTATCTTTTTTAACATTAGTGCATGGATGCTTACATGTAGTATAAATGACATCTTCCACATCTTACAAAACGCATCCAAAAGGGGGTGGTAATTGGGAATAAATGCACTGGGTTTATGAAATTTTGGTAATTGGGCACTATTAACTTCATTTTTAATAAGTAACTTCAACTGGATGTTCCGAGCAAATAATTTAGTGTCTAGAATGGTGTCTGTCATAACACTATTGGTAGTGGGTATAAAAGAAAGACCTTTATTTAACAGTTCTGATTCATATTTATCTAAAGGTCTATGTGAAAGGTTCCAGACTAAGGTGGTGATATTTTCTCCCACATCTTCTTCAACGTGGGACCTTTCTGCTCTCCCCCTGAGGTTTTTCTTTTTTGTCTTCCCCTGCTCATTGAATGACTCCTTCCCCTTCTGTATGTGTTGGTTATTGGGAAAGGGACAGGATGTTGTATTTCACCAGAGTGTGAAATAATTTTCCTTCTAACTACAGGTTCACTAACCAAAGAATGGGCAGAGGTGGAAGTGGAGGGAAAAGTATGACTATGAATGGCATCATGTTCAGAATCAGTACTAATAACACCACATCCAACATTCCCCGATATAGCATTATCTGCAACAACAGGTACTGGAATATCAGCAGCAGTAAAAACATTCACAGAAGGCTTGATGACCAAATTCTCATTGTCTGCAACAGCATTATTAGCAGGGTTTACATTGTCTCCAATAACATTACCTGGACAGCTTTTTCTAGCATCAACAGAATTTGCACTAGCAGGGTCTAAAACGGAACCATATGCTGAGCCATTTCTACCTCTTCTAGTGCCTTGTCTATTGTTAGTAACATTTCTCGGCCAAGTAAAGACATGGCTGTGGGAGAAGTCATAAATATCTCTTTGCAGCTTGTGTCTTTTCTGTTCTAAAAGATGTTTCTCGAACAGAAAGACACTATCTAAAAGCCGTTCCATTAATGGCTCAATAAGTGCAACAGAAAAGCTTTTATATAAGTCAGCTTGTTAATTCTTAATCAGTTCTTTTAATTTAGTCTCTTCAGGTAAGAAAAATTCATTAAGAAGGGACATGTAGCTAAGGCTCACCTCAGTGTTCAGTTGCTGCCAACGATACAGCAGTTCCAGATAAACGGTTCCAATAGTGGGCATTTTTAAAACCCTAAGCCCCCTTGGTATGATTCTTTTCTGAATGCACGCTTCAAAATGAAAGCATTGCATTTGGAGCCGTTTGAGATTCAAAAGGTTAGTTTTGAGTGTTGCAAAGGCTTCGCTTAAAGCATTAAAGTCGGTTGTATCTCGAACTTCTTCACTTCCTGTAGCCGTTACTTCGTACAGGTGTAACGGATTAACGTCTCCTATAACACAGTTCAGGAAAACAGGTATGGGACGTTTTCTCATTCACTGTCTTTCCTGGGTTGTAAGGTAATTCAACAGAGTTATCAATAGAATCTGCCATGGTCTTCCTGTGGTAGCACCAAGGAATGAGTAAAAGTATGAAAGCGATAACAATTAGCACCGCAGTAAAGTTAATGTTCCCAAGCAAAAAATAAGCAGATAAATAAGTCAAATAGCAAACAAAGCTTAGGAACAACCCTGTGCAGATAGATGTTGTCAGCATTCAATGCATCTACTCAGACCAAGTGCAAAAGATGTTTCCAATTAAAAAAAATCAAGTTAGATACCACAATGTCTTAATCAAGTCCAATCTTTTATTTGAACACAGATAGCAGGTAAGCGCTTTCGCCAGAGAGGCTTCCTCAGACCATATAAAAAAAATAATTCAGCATACTCCATATATATATATATATATATATATATATATATATATATTTATATACAACTTCAATTAAGTGATGACATCATAATTGATTAATAAATATATGTATAAGTTAAGTTAATAGTCAAATGTACTGCATAATTTGATAAAAACATTTCATAGGTCCATACTTGTAAAAGCAGATACATAAATTTAAAAGCAATATATGGCTTTGAGAGGGAATTAGCTGGTTTAAAAGATAGATTATTAGCCAGGATATATAATGCAGATGAGATCTCTATTCGTTTTCTGAGTGCAGAGTACCATAGGGCTGACAAAGCATGTCCTTATTTCTCTGAAAAAGGGAATGACAAGTATATTAACAGACTTAGTTCTGTTGGTATAAATATATTACCACAGAAATTTTCTCTATTTTATATGCATGACTTTGATCAAATAAGAGAAATTATATGTAAGCATTGGAAAGTTTTGATTGTCGATCCCCAGATTAGAGAAATTGTGGGTGAATACCCACAGTTTTTATTTAAGAATAAGAAAAATCTCCATAGATTACTCTGCTATGCAACAACTATTACTTCTGATAACTATAATGCCAATCAAGATTTAGGCACGAACCCTTGTAACAATTGAAATTTTTGTTCTTATATATGTGATTCCAACATGCTTGTCTATCCCACTACATCTCAGTTTTATGTATTTAATGTCAGCATAAAATCAATAAAACATCATCTCAAGTTCAAACCAGGCACAATACTGACTTACAAGTTCACTCGCTGGATCGCTGGTAGGCAATGCTAGTGTGTAAACGAAGCAGCCAAAGCTATAAATCCAAAGCGAAGTTCCACATTGAGTAAGATGTTTAAAGTCTTTGCAGACCAAAGAACAGTTTATAAATGTAAAATGCTGACAGTCTCTTCAAGCAAACTGGAAACAGACTTGGAAGTTAGAAGCTTTCAATAATTCCAAAACCTTTATTCAAGTATAAAAGGGGTAAGCGCTTTCGCCAAGCTGTTTTTTCAAACCATCAAAACCATTGCATTGAACTGACACATCTTATATACAGAGCTCTTAATTAATGGGTGTTCCTTACAGAGTCAAACATTTAAAGGTGTATGCCACATAAAATCAAAACAACATCAACTAAGAATAAAAATGAATATTTACACATAAATATATAAAAAACTTATATATAATAAAAACTATTTATATATATATATATATAACAGCTTACATAGCATAGCAGCATACAACTGTGCAATAGTTAAATAAGATAAAATAAATATTAAATAAAAAGCTAAAGTAAAAATGCATGAATTCATTAAACATTAAACCTTCTACTTTTAAGTGCTGGTTTGAGGGGGATCCTGTCATTAAGTCCAGGATAGACATGCGCTTGTAATCTAATAATCCACCCAGTTTCCATTTGTTCAGTGTAATTTTTGATGTCCCCACCTTTAATATTGGGTACATTAGTATGTATGACAAAAAACTTAAATGCATGTGTAATATCCTTCTCTAAAACATGTTTCGATAGAGCATTAATTGTGGATCTAATGTGTATCTGATAAATATGTTCCCTTATTCTATCCTTCAATTTTCTGTCGGTCTTGCCGACATAGAAGGCAGTGCAGGAAGTGCACTTCGCAATATGGACCACATGTTCAGTCTCACAATTCGCATTAACTTTAAAATTAAAAACTCTTGTGATAATTGGATGTATAAACATGCTGGTAGTGCTAATACTAGAGCAAAAATTACATCTATTGTAGGGTTGTGTACCTGTGTAGTTCATAGAAGTGGGATGACATTCATAGCTTGGAAAGCACAAAAGTCTGTGCAGATTCTTTTTATTTCTGAAAAGGAATTGTGGGTGATCCCCAACAATTTCCTTAATAGCTGGATCCACAATTAAGATATCCCAGTGTTTGTGAAGAATCTGCTTAGTTTGGTGGACATTTTGCGTAAAGTACAATAATACCATGTGCCAATAGCTACGCCAACCTAGTGATGGCTCATTGGGAAGAACATAAACTATTCCAAATGGATCTGTATAAAAAACATGTCTTCTTTTACAGACGTTTTATTGATGACTTGTTTTTTCTCTGGACTGGTAATGCAGTAAAACTAGATATATTTTTTCATCAAGTTAATTTACTATCATCTTTTTTAAAATTTACTATGACAGTCTCTCCTGAAAGTATAACATTCTTGGATGTTTCTATCCAACGTTTAAGAAATGGCAAAATCAATACGGGAGTGCAAAGGAAAGTATGCTTTAAAAATACCCTTTTGCACAGGGATAGTATGCACCCTAGTCATATTTTTACCAATATAGTAAAAGGGCAAGCTATACATGCTTCGAGGTTGAATCCTATACAGATCAATTATAAGACAGAATTAGATGAATTGCGTAATAGACTAATAAATAGGAGATATAGAATGAAAGAAATCCATGAAGCCTTTCAACATACTGGAAGGCTTAGAACAGGTAGGGCATGTCCCATTTTCTCCGAAGAAGGCAGTGCATTTTATAATGAGGATGGATTGAGAGCTTCTGTAAGTCATAATAAAAAGCAGAAAGAATCATTGTACTTGGCTGTAAATGACTCTGTAATGGGAGATGAGCTTGAAGAGAACATTGACATGGAACAAAGCAACCAAGATGTACATTTATTTGAGTGCAATACAAGACATGAAAACACCGTTCTAATTTTTATGATTTGTGATATAGTGAAAATTAAATAGCATTGTCACTAGTTAATTCCTGAACTCAAAATATATTGTACTGCTAACTGGTGCATTTAAGTGTTTTAAGGAACATTGTTAAATTAAATTTAATATTAAGACTAGACGGTTTGATGTTTATGAAAACATGGATTTATATGTTAAAGAATGAAAAGTTAAATGTAAGCTCTGGGTATCTGACATAAAGCTTGTTTATGAGAACTTCCAGATCCCGTCTGCGTGGGTGTTGTGAAGTTTGTCACTTCTGACTTCAGTAGCTTGAAGTTGGCTTTGGAGACGTTTTTCAAAGAGGTTTCCTTACTGGAGGGTGGGGGTGGGATGTGGATGTCAAGGGTGATTTACTTATGGTCAGACCTGACCAATGAGGGGGTGACCACCGGTGTGGAGCATCTATCTCCCATGTTGGTAATGACCAGGTCTAGGATATTAGAGCCCCTGGTGGGACAATGGATTAGTTGATCCAGGGCGTTGGAATTTATGAATTCCAAGAACCATTGGGAAAAGGAGTTGGTACCTGAGTAGTTTTCCCAATTAATGGCAGGGTAGTTGAAATCACCCAGTATTATGGTGTTTGGTTGTATCTTAATATTTTCCAGTATGTTTAGAAAGGTGTAGTGAGAATCTTGGGGCATGGATGGGGATCTGTAGCAGGCTACAATTTGGATTGCAGTCTTACCTAGTGCTAGTTGCACCTGGAGAATTTCAGATGCATTGTGTTGGGCAACTAGCCTGGAGGTGTGAATATCCTTGGTGAATATGGACACTCCTCCACATTTAGTGTTTCGGTCCTGTTTTTTTGGCCGAAAAGTGTGGTAAGAATTGTAGCCTGGTTTTGCAGGGGTGCTCTCTGGTGCCTTGAACCAGGTCTCAGTGACTGCACAGATATCGATGTTCTCCGTTTTTAGGAGTGCCTCGAGAGAGAGAGTGCATTTTGAGGTTTAGACTTCTAGCATTGAGTTGCATTACCTTCAGATTTTGCCTGCTTCTATTTGTTATGGTGGTGGTTTTATCCTTTGAACCTTGCCTAAAAAAGGCACTATAGGGGTGGCAAGAGCTTTAGCCAGTAACCTGAATCCCAGGGGTGACAGGTACAGACCATCTCTGGCAAAGCATCGTGGTTTGTCGATCAGGTCTTCCCAGGCAGACAAATACTGGATCCCCTTTGAATGACACCAGAAGCTTAGCCAATTGTTGAAGTCAATCATTTTGTCCTTATACTGTGGTATCATTCTGGGCGAAGGCAGGATGCTACTCAGGGCTAGGGTCATACCTGCCTGGGTCACATGATCCAAGAGCTCTTCCATGTCTCTTTTCATGTAGTCCAGGGAGGTACATCTCAAGTCATTCACTCCAGTATGGACAATGACAGAGTCATATTTGTACTTGTTGTGGAGTGATTTGAGTGCATGCATTATGTGGCGGATCCTGGCACCCGACAGGCAGCTGACTGTAATTTTCTCCTTGTTCAGTCTGGTGAGTGGGACATCAGTGTGCCTGGCTATAGAGTCACCTATGACTAAAGTGTTGGGCACATTGTCTTGCCTTAGGGGCTGTTGTTGGGTGGCACACTGGTGTTGTGAGCTATGTGTCACTTTGGATGTGACTGGTGTTTGTTTGCATTTTGGCTTCGGAGGTCCTTGTTGCTTGGGCAGGTTAATGTTAAGGGCCTCCACATATGTAGTTTAGTGTTGCTATGTGTGGGTGTTGATGGTGTGGGTTTTGAAGGGCTATGAGTTGCTTGAGGTGTGATGCAGGTGTTAACCTTCTCCTCTTGACTGTCTAGCACAATCTTGGCCGGAGAGAGCTTTGCTTCCAGTTTGGCTATGTAAGTGCATCTCTCGCAGGTTGTAGTGTTGGGTGGTAGGAGGAGAGGATTGTCTGTGTACATGAGGCAGTTGCCGCATTGCCCCAGTATGCCCAGATTTGCCAGGTGGACAGGAGAAATCACCGGAAGCTGACCCTTGGACATGCCTGTTTAGGTGCTTTTATGTAAAGTTTAAGAGCTGTTTTCCCTTACCTTTGCAAGGTACTTTGCAGTTGTAGGCTGTTTAGTGCCTATGATTAATTTCTCCTTATTGACAAAGAGAGCTGAAGTGCTTGTATCTGTTTCAGGCTTCCTAGTGCTTTCCAGCAGGTTCTAGAGCAAGTGCTAGTCACAGGGGTTCAGATTTTAGTGCTACTACTGAGAAACCAGCTAGTTTAAAGGGAAAATTTGAAGAGCAGACTTTCTGGCACCTGGAATAGTTTAACTGTAGCCTCGCAGTGCTGCACGATGTGAAAAATATGCAAACACATGCGTTTTTAAGCCAGAAAGTTGAAAGGGATAGAAATCAGCCCAAAATGGCTGATAAAATTACAATTTCAGAGCTGGAAACCACTCCTCTAGCATTAGATAGGCAGTACAATGCCCCCACTCCCACTGGTAAGCAGTAGGACTTCCCTCTACCACAGCAAGGTCTGGATAGCTCTGAGCACAGAAAATGAAGTCCTGATACAAGCAAAGCTTGGGATATGTACTGGCTAGAAAAGGTGGGAAACGAACAAACAAGATAGTATTTTTTTTTTTGTTGAAACAGGCTAAACAATGCAATAATACAGTAAATAAACACAGAAAAGGCTAACACACTTGAGTGTGTAGTCCTAGACAGTAAATGCAATTAAAACTCTACTAAATTAGCAATTTAAAACTTTTTTAAATGAAGCAAGGCAAGTGTACAACTGAAAAACGATTTAAGTGAAAGTAACACAGCAGAATAAGTAGCTAATCTACATATACAGAGAAGTCTATATATACAGAAAAGCAGCTAAAACACACAAAAACTTCGGATGCAGTGCAACCTAGAGCACTTGAGTTGTAGCAATATTAAGGCAATTACAGTTATAATAAATGCTCTGAAATATACTCTATATTTCCAAAATGTTTGAGAAGCACAGTCAGGACACAAGGAGATGGAGATTCACTTTAATGTTGAGACTTTCTATCTGTCCTTGCATGAAGTTAATAACTGAATAAAGATATTAAGATGAGCAGAGGAGGAAATATATCTTTACCCTAGATATGGAAATAGTCAAGAAAAGGGAGAATTTTAGTATGAAAATGTTTCTGCAAGTATTTCTATAGCCATGCGAGGTTTGAAAATTAATAGTATCCATTATCATACAGCTGGACTCATAGAAAATTGGTTTCATCAATGAGATGTTTCCAGTCTATAATAATATCACCTAAAATGATGAGCTTTTACACAAAGCCAGTGTTAGCATATCAGAAGGAAAAAAATAGGAATGCGACTTTTTATCAGTGAGATTAAAATAATACTGAATACAATTTCTTAGGGTAAATATTTCACAAACTGTGTCAGATAAAATATATCTTTTTCTTGGTTTCATTTTCCACCTTTAGACAGAATATCAAACTACAATTATTCAGGAGAGCATGAGAATTCCTGACAGTGTACCTCAAACTACAGCATTCACAGAGCACCGCACTCCCACGAAGGAAATCCAGCCAAAAACTGGATGGACTGCATGACAGAGGACCTGCAACAGTCAGGCATGACTGATGAAGAAGGTAGAAGAGAGATAGCAAACTGAGAAAGATGGCGACATATGATGTCATACTTCAACTTATGGTAAAAATGTGAAAGAAAAATAGGTTTATATGATGATGGTGATTATGATGATGATGATGATGATGATGATGACGTTGGGTGATTAATTTCACTTTGTTGACTGGGTAAGTAGACTAGTCAAAAGACCATTTTCAGCCACAACCCAGACCGCCAAGGCACAGAGACAAATATTAAATTAAACTTGTGTAATGAATAATGCTGAATTGCCAACCTGTACAGTATAATAATTTGCAAAGTAAGCTGAGAATAAATTAGGCACAGCATTAGTATTTTTATAAAATTATCAGCAGACTAAAGTAAAGTCATTATAATAACTTTTACTGAATCACATTTGCCAGACTACTGTTTATATTATGAGCTATGATATCCTACCATAGAATGTTTCCAGTGAGATAGAACATTTTTGTTAATGATCTTTCCTTTGTGCCTATAAAAATGTTTGTCACAAAAGATTCATTTGCCCTCATTTGATCATAACTCACCAATAAAGATAAGGAGGTTTTACCTTAATCAGATTTCATAGGTTCATGGGGGTATATTAGGCTAACAACCACTAGGGACCATTTAAGCCCAGCTGTGCAACTCAAATATGACCCACACATTTGATTTTATAGGAGGTGATTTGCTGACTGCCTCTGTCCATCAGAGAGATAGGTGCCAGACCCGGGGTGAATTTCTGATTACCCATCCATTGGCCCAAGTTTCACTTAAATAGGGTCAGGGAGGAATAATGTTTCACAAGAATGAAGAGCCTGATCCTGAGAAAGGAATTCTCTGAGATACAGTTATGGCTCTCCAACATGTCCTATTTATGTCATAAGCAAAATTTAGGTCTTCTGATTTAGTAGTTGTGATGATGCTTGATTTTCAGATGTGCAAATGGCTTATCAAAACAGCATCCAGAGATGCCTATTACACCAGGCAAGATCACTACTCAGTAGTCTGTATGATACAGAGTAAAGAGACAGACCTTTGAAGTGACCAATATAGGATATTTTGTTTACTCCCTGTATTCTGTTTAAGCTAGCTCAGGTGTTCATGGGTCCATCCCATGATGCACTGCAGTAGTGGGCTAATCCTATACAAATAGCTGCATATTCTCAGAGAAAGAATTGAATTCCTGACAATACAAACACCATCTGTGTCAGAAACAATGCAAATCCAGCAGGCATATTTCAGGCTGACATAAATGTTTTCTTACATTAAAATAATAAACATTACAGATACCACTCAAACATATTTCACTTTTTAGTGTGTCACTTTTCTACATTCAAAAAAATGGTCCTTTCTTTGCCTACACAATTATATACAGTATTTAATTTCCATTTAATTGAAAAAGATCAGTTTGAATACAGAATACTACAGACATATTCATCTTATATATAAAAACACAAATCTGCTATTTTGTGGTGCAGATCACTAACTGCAGTTTACTGTATTTAGAAATTTTAGGCAGAATGCCACAAGAGATATTATCATTACTCTGTTGCAACTTTAGCCCTTAGGATAATTAAAAAATATAAAAGTAAGAACACAGTAAAAACAACGATGTACACATTTTCTGGTAACTCCAATTTGTGACACAAGGAGTTGAAACAATGCTTTTATTTAAGCATATAAAACAATACAAAATCTTTGCATATGATCTTTCATTTTAATTCTGCTGTTCCTTCTCTCCCAGAAATGTTGGAGAAGGAGTTTTAGCGAGATTGTCTCCTAGATTTCTTCTTTGTTGTCAGCAAAGTCATTTGATGTTAAAACACCTCACTTTCCTTTTTACTTGTAGCATATTGCCTTCCTCAGTTTATAATCTCACATCATGACATCAAATCAGAACTATGGAAGAATGTCATGCTTATAACCAACTAGCAGCAGTCTACCAAGCTCAAAAGTTTTTATCTGTGATGCTCAACAAAGACATGTTCTAATTTGCACAATACTAATGATGAACATAAACAGGAAACAGTGTCAGCTGCAGGGAAACTGTACCAAATAATCCTATACATACCTTCAAGCACCAAAAAAGTCCCCTGAATAGCAATTACTAATGTGGATGCTCAGAACTGAATGAGTGTAGAATTTTGTAGTAGTGGTTGAACCTCAACTTACCTTTAATACTTATACCGAATGAATACCTAAGAAGTTTCAGCATGAGCTAGGGGTCTTTTACAAAATAAACTGTTTCTTATCCACTGGAGTAACAAAAACTGCTGAAACGGTCTCCACCATGCCCAATTAGACTACATCTCACTTTAAGTCAGTGCTGTATCTGTGGCAAAATATGACCTCTGGTTACTATGCGGTAAAAGGGAACCTGCTTTACTGTCTAGATACCAATAGGTGGACGCCATATTTTTACATCTGGATAAATTAAGATGGTTGTCAGTACAACATTCTCTCTATAATAAATGTAGAATTTGGATTTGCTGTCTCATACACCCCTCCCAGGGGGTGCTTCAAATTCATGAAGCAAGTATTTTCTCATCACATTTCAAACATTTTCTTTCATGGATTTATTCCAGTAGAAATTCAGGAACTGCAGTCAGATCTATCTCTAATACAGCATCCAAATTCTGAATTAAAGTAGATACCATTAGTATAGAAGTACCACTTCTTACCAACTTGCTTTTACAACTGTAGTCTTTTTGACTTGGTTGGGGGTTGGAATTATGGTAAAGGTGTTTACCTCACAGACACAAAGTTCAGGGTTTGAAAGGGAAATTGGCTAGGGTTAAAATGGCCCACAAGGGCAACTAGCCTAGTACGTACCTATGAGTAATTTGTGCAGATGTTATATTTGCAGACCACCCAGCATAAACCAGCAAATTCTTTTTATTCTAGGTCCTTTTGCCTTCATGCCTGTCAACCATCAAGTCTTTCATAACTGGAGATGAGACCATTCATTCCCAGTATCCAGTTATACCTGATACTAATGTGAAAGAGATATGGAGGAGTCATCATGCAGACAGTCATGGGGAGATCTATGCCTCTGATGGTCCACTAGTCTTATGGAATCTAGCTTATCCCCCAAGACTAGGGGGGATCATTTCTTTTTGCACCAGACCCAGGAACTACACAGTAATGTTTTTTGGCAGTGGCTTACTTCATAGCAAGTGCAGATTATTGAGACATTTTTCCCTAGGGTCATAACTCCATCTCTGGTTGCTCACATGTGCATCTGTTTCACTGCTAGAGTCTTCTATATCCCTTTACTGGGTATGCATTCTCCCTAGCCTGTACCATTGAGACTACCATTATTAGACTGTGTGAATCAAACCCACATCCCCAAATGTAGAGTGACTGTCTAGAATGGGTGCATACCGTCTTGCTGGGACTACCTCTTCCTCCCCCCGGATAGGTGCCCAGTGCAAATGTTTCAGCTCTCACCTCCTTGCCCAGCTGTTGCAGTAGCCAAGCTGCTAACTTTACTTGGATCACCGGTGCCATGGCCAAGGCTTTATTGCCTTTATGCCAGAGAACCAGTCTTTATAAACCAGTAATTTCTTATTTTGTCATCTCATATGTGTAAGGCAGCTAATGTGTCTTTTACACAACAGCAACTTCACGTGTGTGACCAGGTGCTTAAATATCTTTCTGTATGTAATTGTTCATATATTAAAAAGTGTGTAAGCCATAGGTTAAAAGTAGTCCTTTGGATCTGTTCACTGTACAGAAGCAAGTTAAAAGGTTGCAGTAAAAAAATGATAAGACTCTGGTTAGTAAAATATAGTTGGATATTTTATGCCGCATTTAGAGAGGAATAGCTAGCGGTATAAATGATACAGTACTGACATTTTCATAATAGTAGAGTCATTATATTGGCAGCCTGACAATAGCAGATATTTTGTTGTTGAAGTTCTATGATCTACACATCTAACTGTATTACCTACTGCATGACAAACCAATAACGCACTCAGCAGCCTTGTTTGCTGTGTGCAGGTTTTGTATTCAAGATGAGAGCCTTTGTTATTGACTTTTCTCAAAGAACATTGACATATAAATATTTAATTTATGTATTCTCATGCCTTCTTATAAATTATTGAACACATGCCTTATTTGTTTCAGAACAAATGGCGACAATGTTACATATGAAACAAGCATTATTGAGTAACTTTCACCCCCAATGAGGGTTGCATCTGTCTTACAAGACTTGAATCCATCAACAGCTCTTTAGAATGGTCCTCTAGGGATGTAAACAGTCAATCATACAAATTACACTTAAAATATGAAGGTTACAGCTGCTGATATTTATTCTCATTCCTGTCAGTTCTTACAGACATGAGTTAAATGGTGCATATAGTATGTCCTTCCTGTATTACAGACACATTTTTTTCTTTAACACTGCAGTAAGCTTATTAACTACAGTAAATAATGTAGACTGGGGGTCTACTTTCACTGCAAAGCAACTTTGAAATCTAAAAACAATATGGATTGTTATTGACCTGTACTTGCAAATGTAGATACTGTGAAGTCCTGATTAAAGGCAATATGCTTTAATTTTAATTTTAGTTTAATTTGAATTTGTTTACATTCATTAAGGACCTATTTCAGGCACAGCAGAGGTTCTAGGGTGCACGAACAAGAAATACTGTAAGAAATTAAAATGAAAAACAAAACAAAACTAAAACATAGAATTTACTAGGGTGGCATTGCACAACTTACCAAGATATGGCTGTTTACTTATGACACAGCACAGACAATACGTCAAAACAAGGAGTTGTGAGAGTTAAGGAGAAGGAAAAAGCATTCAGGAAGCGTTAGGAAATAAGCTATAGATACAAAATAATGCAAAAGAAAAAGATTCACAATGAAAAACAGTGACCATTTTTGTCAAGAAAGGAAATGACACTTCTTTAAGCACATAGAGTTACGAATAGCAAAGTGGAGGAAGTTAAGATTTTTAAAATAGATAAAGGGATGAAAAGAAAGAGAAAGTGAAACAGCAATCCATCCATCCACAACCCCCTTTTCCCATTTTTACACACGGGGTTAGGGTGTCACTTGAACAGTGATACTCATGTAGAGCCAAGGTTTACACTGCCAGGTGGCTAGCCCTGCCATGGTAGTGCTCCCACTCTACATACTCATACGCACACTCACACCTATATCCAATTTACTGTGTCCAGTCCACCTACTGCATGACTTTGGAACGTGAGAGTAAACTGAAGCACCCAGAAGAAATCCAAGCAAATATAGGGAGGACAGGCAGACTCCACACAAAAAACACCCCAGCCAGGAATCAAACCAGGGAACCTCTTAAAGTGAAGCAACAATGCTATCTGCTGTGCCACTGTGCTACCATTAAAATGCTTATCAATAAATCCTCTGAATTGTACTCACAGATGAGGAGAAGGCATTTTATGTATATGTCAAAACTTTTGTTAAATGTGGGGCTTTTCTCCACAGAACTCCATGGAAAAAGGGCTTTATCTCAGTCAGACTTTTCCGGTAAACAAAGATAAATGTCTGTCTGTCTGTCTATCTATCTATCTATCTATCTATCTATCTATCTATCTATCTATCTATCTATCTATTTATCTGTCATTCTAAAATCTGTCTTTCTCTTTTGAGCTGCCTGTGTGTTTCCTGAATTCTATCTAATTAAATTCAATTGCAACAATCTCAAATCCAAGAAATTGTCAAGAGCTGAATATTTTTCTTCCATTATAGTAGATTTTCACTAATCTGCCTCCCTATCATCTGGTTCCTTTGTTAATGCGGCTTTGATTTCAAAACTCCACTTACTTACTGCACTCTGTTTTTGGTTGCACTACTTCTGCCTATATGTTGTCATGATGGCCTCAGTAAATAAAGGAAGTGCGTCACATGCTGTAAATGCATTATCCATTAAAGATAAGGTTGAGATCTAGAAAGAAATGGACAGTGGCATATCGGTAAAGAGCTTCTGCGAGTGTTTCAGCATTGGCTGTTCCACAGTTTATGATACAAAGAAACAGAAAGAAAGAGCATTTTTTTTTTTTGCTGACAGTGGCTCAGAGAAACAGATGTGCATAAGAAAAACAGTGAAAGACTGGAAGAGTTCGGAACTTGAAGAAGTGCTGATGATAAAGTGGTTTAAGCTTTGTGCGAGTGAGGGTGTTGAAGTGTCTATAGATATGGTAAAGGAACAAGCAAGAGTGTTTCATGAAGAACTAGGTCTTGATTATGAATCTGACTATAGTGAAGGCTGGCTTTATCAGTTCAAGCATCATCGTGGTTTACAGTTTCGAGAAGTGTTTGGTAGAAAACATTCAGCAGACAAAGAAGCCGCAGCCGAGATTGTTGGTGAGTTTGCCAAGTTAGTTTTCAATGAAAAATTAAGCCCCGAGCAAGTGTATAAAGTGATGAGACTGCCTTTTATTGGCAATGTACACCAAGGAGAACACTGTTCCTTGCTTATGAGGCACCTACTGAGTGCAGTTAATGCTGGTAAACAAGTCCAGGAATTTCTAAAGGAATTCCATATGAAAGAGATGATTTACTGTGCCACTAATGCTTGGCAGTCTGTGGAGCCATCCACATTGAAGAATGGTTGGTATAAAATATGTCTACGTTTAATGTTTGAGTCTGCACCTGGTGAGGAGATTTAAAATAACTATTCAGGCTTTAGGGTTTTCAAGGAATCACAGATGATACATGAAGTGCTTTCTTTTGCTCAAGAGTTAACTAATCCTTTTGCCAAAGATCATGCATTGTGATTGGATGATGAAAATGTCAAAGACTGGATAACTGTAGATGAGGAAGACCCCACTGTTCATCATTGTGCAGATGGATGTACATCCAGTGAAAGAAGAGAGTGGAGGAGAAGGCAGTGATGAAGATGAGGAAGTTGTACAAGAGAGACTTTCTATTGACAGGCTAATTGACTTGACAAGTGAATTACTGAAAGGATTAGAGCAACAAAGTTTTATTACTGAAAAAGAAATAATGAGTATAGGTTCATAGGTTCATAGGTAGGTACTAGGCTATCTGCCCGAAGGCATTTATAAGCCTAGCCGGAATGTGTTGGCGTTCGCCGCCCCCTTAGATTAGTTCCCTGTGCCTCTGTCCAGCAGAGCCATTGAAGTGGTCCCTTTAGTAAACTATCAGTTTCCCATCCATTCATCAAGGTTTCTCTTGAGGAGGGTTAGCAAGGAGCTCTGCATAATGTAGATTGGAATCTTGTTCCAGAGCATGGGAAGTCTCTGGAACAGGAATCTATCCCTCCAGCACGTCCTATTTATTGTTGTGGTGAGGTTTAGATCCCTGGAGTGTGTGACTCGAGGGGATATGGTTTTCTTTAGGTGGAGCATGTCCATCAATTCTGGGTTGGACATGGCCTTGTATGTCAGGCACAGATCACCTCTGAGTAGGCGGTATGCAATTGAGTACAGTTGGAGTTTCTTCAGTCGAGCTGCATAGGGCATCTGCTTGAGGCCAGTGATCCTCTTGGTGAGGTACTTCTATGGTCTTTCCAGTTGTTGCAGGTGTCTTGTAAGGTACATCCCAAATGGGACATTGTACTCTATGATGGGTCTAATTAGTGATGCATAGAGGGGCCCAATGACCTCTTTCGATCTGGATGCAAACCCTTTTGTGATTAGGTGGGCCACATAGAAGGATTTTCTAACCACTTTGGCAATGTGATTATCAAAGGAGAGGTTACTATCTACTTGGCTCCCCAGATCCCTTATTACGTCCTCCATATTTATGGGGCTACCACCTATGTGGTAGTTTGTGGGTACTTTGTTTTTTTCCAAAGGGGATGACTATGCACTTTCTGGTATTTAGCTTGAGGCCATGGTTTTGACACCAGGTATCTGTCTCAGTGAGACCCTTTTGGAGGATGTCTGTGTCAGCCAGAGAGTCAATTATAGCCCCTAGTTTGCAGTCGTCTGCGAACTTGGTCAGCCATAATCCTCCTGTGCTTGCCTGTACCTCTAAGAAGTATATGCTGAACAGGAGGGGTCCTAGGACTGAGCCCTGGGGAATTCCACTTGTAACCGGTTTAGAGTCAGACCTAGCTCCTGCAACTCTTACCATGCAGGTTCTGTCCATGAGCCAGTTGGCAACCCATCTCGTGACATAGGGGTTTATGTTCAGGCTGGTGAGCTTGTCTATAATACCTGAGTGGGGAATGGTGTTGAAGGCCTTTGCAAGGTCTAGGTAGGCTGTGTGGACCACCTTTCCCTCGTCTATAGCCTTGGTAACTGTCTCAAAGAAGTCCACCAGGTTTAGGAGGCATGATCTGCCCTTAAAGCCAAACTGGGTAGGATCCAGTGTTTGGAGGTTTCCAATGTCTCTGTTAATGAGATCCATGATGATGCACTCCATAGCTTTGCAGACCAAGCTAGTCAGGCTTATAGGGCGATAGTTCCCAGGGTCCATTGTGGCTCCACCTTTGTGGAGTGGAATAACCATTGCTGTGCGCCACTCTGTAGGCATGGAGCCTGTGGAGAGGCTGAGTTTAAACAGTGTGTTTAGGTGAGGGGTTAGTTAATCTTTGAGCTCATGTAGGATGCAGCCTGAGACACTGTCCTGTCCCATTGATGCTGTGTTTTTGGCTTTGGAGAGGGCTGTTTTAACCTGAGTGTCTGTGATTCCAGGGGCACTACATTCTTCTGGAATAGTTATGGGCCCTTTTGGGGGTGAAAGGGGGGTGAAGTTTGCACTGAACCTGTCTGCCAGCATGTTGGCTATATCGATCAGTTCAGTGTATTTTGTGCCATTCTGCACCAACTCCAAGCAGATCTGAGAATTGCCACTTAGATTCATGATGTAGCTAAAGAATGTCTTGTGGTTATCTTTGGAGTCCATGGCAATCTTTCTTTCGAAGCTAGCCTTGGATGATTTTATGAGGGAACGTAGTAGTTTCTTGCTGATACTGATCAGGGATGTCTTCACTTCTTGCGATTTTACTCTTTTCTGTACTAGTTTCCTCCTTCTATTGTATAGCTTATTTATGGCAGGTGTCCACCAGACTGGTTTCCTTTTCTTGGAGGAGTAAGTCTTGGCTTTGTTTGGGATAGCACGATCCATGCATCCTTGTAGGTGCCCATAGAATGCATTAGTAAAGGATTTTGCATCTTGGACAGTGTTATCCTTTAGCATGGGGGCTTTGAAACTTCCCACCTTGGTCTTAAATCACATGAAGTTTGCTTTTGAAAAGTTTTTTACAGTGGTTTCTTTGACCGGGGGGTGGTGGCGGAATGTGGATATCCAGAATGATTAGTTTATGGTGAGATCAACCAGCGAGGGGTTCACCTCTGGTGTGGAATACCGGTCGCCCATGTTGGTGATGACCAGGTCCAATATGTTGTCACCTCTGGTGGAGCTGTTGACCAGTTGATCCAGGGCATTTGAGTTTATAAATTCTAGGAAATGTTGGGCAAGGGAGTTTGTACTTGAGTAGTTCTCCCAGTTAATGTTTGGGTAATTGAAATCACCCAATATCAGGGTGTTTGGTAGGACCTTTATGTTTCCCAGTGTTTCCAGGAATGCGGAGTGGGGGTCCTGGGACATGGTGGGTGATCTGTAGCAAGCTATAATTTGAATAGCAGTTTTGCCCATTGTTAGTTGCATATCAATGATCTCTGAAGCATCGTATTGTGCCACTAACCTGGAGGTGTGGGTATCCTTGATGAATATGGATACACCCCCACCTTTTGTAGTTCGGTCTGGGGTTTGTGGCCAAAATGTATGGTACGAGTTGTAGCCTGGTAGTGCTGGGGTGCTCTCTGGAGCCTTAAACCAGGTTTCTGTTGCTGCACATATATCGATTTTCTCCACACAAGAGTGCCTCGAGTGCATGCATTTTGAGGTTTAGACTTCTGGCATTGAGTAGCATTACCCTCAGTTTTTTGTTACTTGTGCTATTTATGGTGGCGGGTTTGTCTTTTGAGCCTTGCCTAAAAAAGGCACTTTGGGGGTGACAAGAGCCTTGGCCAGTATTCGAAAGCCTAAGGGTGACAGGTGCAAGCCATCTCTAGCAAAGCAGCATGGCTTGTCGACCATGTCATCCCAGGCTGACAGACACTGGATCTTCTTTGAATGACACCAGAAGCTTAGCCAATTGTTGAAATTGATAATTTTTTTCTCTATACCGTGGTATCATTCTTGGTGAGGGCAGGATGCTACTCAGGGTCAGAGTCATACAGGCCTGGGCTATGTGATCAGAGAGCTTCTCCATGTCTCTTTTCATGTAGTCCATGGAGGTATGGCTCAGGTCATTCACACCAACATGGACAATGACAGAGTCATATTTGTACTTGTTCTGTAGTGACCTGAGTGCTTGTGTTATGTGGCGGATCCTGGCACCCGACAGGCAGCTAACAGTAACCTTCTCCTTGTTCAGCCTAGTGAGTGGGACGTCAGTGTGCCTGACTATAGAGTCACCTATTACTAGTGTGTTGGGTATGTTATTTTGCCTTAAGGGCTGTGATTGTGTGGCACACTGGTTTTGTGAAGTATGTGTTTCATGGTTTGTGTTGGGGGTGGAGGTTGCTTGGATGTCTGCTTTGGAGGTCTCTGTTGCTTCTGCAGATTTTTATTTAGAGCCTCTGAGTATGTTTTTGTGTATTTATGTGTGTTTTTTGCCGGTGCTGGTTTTATAGGTCTATGTGAGACTGGTGGTGTGATGCAAGTAATTCCCCTCTCCTCTTGACTGCCTGGTCCAGTCTTGGGTTGAGAGAGCTTATCCTCCAGTTTGGCTGTATAATTGCATCTCTCGCATGTATTAGGGTTTGGTGGAAGGAGGAGAGGGTTGTCTGTGTACATGAGGCAATTGTAACATTGCCCTAAAATGCCCAGATTCACCAGTTGGACCGAAGAGTACACGTGAAACTGCCCTTTGGACATGTCTATATTGGTACAGTGAACTGTTTTACTGATTGGCTGGTAAGGTCAAACAGAGAGCCTTGTCCTTCTCTGCATTATAGAGGGGGGCTAGTGCTAAGGTTTATTAGTGCTTCCTATGAGTTTTGAGCAAGTGCCGGTATGAAAAGTGAATGGTTTGAGTGCTTAAGTTGAAAGTTTGTCTACTTCCAAGGGAAGACTTGAAGAGTAGACATTGTGGAGCCAGGAATAGTTATACCCTAACTAACCGGCGCTGCCCAGCGTGCAAAACCTTGCAAATGCGGGTTTTATAGCAGGGAAATGAAAGAGATAGAAATTAACCCAAAATGGCCAATAAACTACTAATTTCTGGGCTGAAACCACTCCTCCAGGGACAGATAGGCTGCTCAATGCTCCCTCTCTCACAGTGAATTATATGCTACAGGATAAGCTAAGCAGAGAGATTCAATTTTTGTAAAACAGAACTGGAAACAGATGCACACCTTGTTGCTGGATGAGATATACTAATGGCAGAAGGACGGTTTACTGAAAGGCATACTAATGTGGCAAGACTGTTGCAATGGGGATTGTGCAAACATTATAATACTGAAGTAGCTGAAAAACACTGGAAACATGAGCCACAAAGCATCATAGAAAATGATGAAGTCTGCATCACATGGGATTACTCATTCTCAACAGTTCAAAAGACAGATGCGAAAAAGCCAGATATAGTGGTCCGTGAAAAGAAGACAAAAGTAGCATTGATCATTGAAATCACTACACCCAGTAACGATAGTGTTTTGCGTACAGAGAGACACAAAGTCATAAAATATCAGGATTTGCAAGCAGAAATGAGAGCAATGTGGAAGAAAGATACTCAGACAGTTCCAATAGTAGTGGGAGCCACGGGTCTTATAAAAAAGAATCTACAATCGTATTTAGATATGTTACCGATACATGTAACTCTATACAAATTGCAGAAGGAGTCATTACTGGGCACATTGTGGGTGCTGCAAAGAGCATTTCTGGCTGACATAAAATATTGAAACAATACTAATTTTGTGAACTTTAATCATACTTTGAGTTAGGAATGGGGTCCACATCGTATCAAAAGATTTGGAGAAATTAAAACAAGAGAGACTAAAATATGTGAAACAGCTAACATTGCAAAATATGTTCAAAAAATTGCTAGAAAACAAGCAACAGACGGGGAAACATTTCAAAATCCAGTGCTAACAACTTCTGCTCACCAACTTGTACCTTTGTTTACTGAACTGTACACATATTACATGTGCCTGTACAATACATTACTTCATTAACATATTTGCTTTTTTTTCAATGTCTCTGCTTCCTGTATTATCCAGCTTGTACTGATTTACATGATTTGCATAAAATTTTTATAGAATCATAGGAAGTTACTACATACATTTAGGAAATTACTAGGCTATTGGCCCTGAGGCCCTTATAAGCCTAGCCAAGAATTTCAACCATGTTCTGAGAAGTTAGCAGCCAATTATCCTGTCCAACAGGGACACAGGTGGAATCCCAGGGGTGTATTTTCTGTTGCCCATCCAGTTATCCAGGTCACACTTAAAAAGGGTTAATGTGGTACTCTGCTTCACATGGAAAGGAAGTCTGTTTCATAGAAGGGGAGTCTCTGGGACACAAATTTGTCCTGCCAACAAGTCCTATTTATGTCACAGTCCAGGTTTAGGTGGTGCGTGCGGGTTACTCAAGTGAAGCTTTACTTGCAGATATGCAGCAGTCCCATCAGGGCGGGGTCTGAGATTGCTTTGTATGCCAGACTGAGGTCACCTCTGAGGAGTCTGCATGAGACTGAGTGGAGGGATAGGGCTTTTAGCCTATCTGTGTGGGGTAGGTGTTTGAGGCCCTGGATTCTCCTGGTAAGGAACCTCTGTGGTCTCTCCGGCTGCTGCCTGTTCTTTGTGAGGTACATGCCTAAAGGGGCATTGTACTCAATAATGGATCTTATAAGGGAAGACTACAGGGATATTATGACCTCCTTGTCCCTGGATGAGATACCCTTATTAATGAGGTGGGCCATGTAGAAAGCTTTCTTACAATTGAGGTAAAATGGTAGTCAAACATCAGTTTGCTATCAACCTGGGTGCCCATGTCCCTCACTACTGATTGTGTGCTTAGGACCTTGTTATTAATGTGATAATTTGTGGGGATGTCACTCTCCCCAAAGGGGATGATGATGCATTTTTTTGGAATTCAGTTTGAGGCCATGTTTCTGGCACCAGTCATTTGTTTAGGTGAGACTCTCTTGGAGGATGGCCACATGACTAGGGGAATTGATGACAGCACCCAACTTGCAATCATCTGCAAACTTGGTCAGCCATAGCCCACTGGTTTTGGCCTGCATCTCAGAAAAGTATATCCCAAACAACAGAGGCCCCAAGACCAATCCCTGGGGTACACTGCTTGTTTAAATTTTAAAGGTACGATATGGTATTTAACTACTGTTTAGAGGTGATCCATCTGTGATCTGCCATTTTCACTAATACAATACTCCTCAGGTCTCAGTGGTGCTGGATTAGTGAATGTCTACCTGTAAGTGTCTCTGCATTGAGACTACAGTAAACATGTATGTCCCCAGATAGATAGTAAAATGGCTTTACAGTGATTGTCATGCTTTTTCTTACCTTTTCAGAGCAGATCTTCTATCTTCACAGTTATGCACACATGAAGTTAGTTCAGAAGAAAGGAGGAGTGGTCATCATCCAAATGGACAATTGCTGGGGGATGTAAGCCCTCCCGCCAAAAATTGTGCTTATTGTTTCCTGCAGTTTCGCTAGATATGTTGCTTGACTAACTTGACTCATTCAGTTTATATGTCAACTTCTTAAAACAAATTTACATATAGATAAATATAGACATACACACTATGTGTAGTGTATATACAAATATATATATTTATGTCTGTGTGTGTGTGTGTGAGAGTGTGTGTGTGTGTGTGTGTGTGTGTGTGTGTGTGTGTGTGTGTGTGTGTGTGTGTGTGTGTGTGTGTGTGTGTGTGTGTGTGTGTGTGTGTGAGATTAAGTCATGAATGACAGAAAACTGAAAAGATAGAATCACAAATGATAGAACAAGAAGGAAAGAGAATCACAAAACACTGAATGATTCATAAGACTGAATTACAAAACACTGAATACTTCTCTCCCACTAAAAAATCCTTTATCAGTAAACTGAGATCAAGTGTCGTCCTGGTGGTAATACTGGTACAGGAAGAGTTTTTAATAACCTAATGTGTAGGGTTAGAGCTAGGGTTACTCTTAGGCTGAGCAAGGGGGTTTTGCCCCACTGAAACATCTTACTCATGTGTGCTAACCTAACTGCAACCTAAACACTACAGCTGCCCGTAACTCTAACCCTATACATTACATTAATAAAACCCCTTTCCCTAACTGTACCACTACACAAGACAAAAGGGCACAGAACACAGATAACACAAAATATGCACAACACTGACTCTGTCCCCTTACCTAACCCTTACTCTAACTGTAACCTGTGAATATTTACATATTCACAACACCTGCTACAACACAGTCTTGCACAGCTTCCCAGCCACCACTTTTTCATTCGAACATTAATTTTCCTGCAAACTCCTGCTTACCTACATTATATAAAACTAAATTCAGCTATATGGGATTCACACAAATGAGCATTTATTCATTTGTGCATTTTCTGTTTTTTATTACACCCACTAAAGCCTTTCTACCAAGTGTGTGTGTGTGTGTGTGTGTGTGTGTGTGTGTGTGTGTGTGTGTGTGTGTGTGTGTGTGTGTGTGATATATATATATATATATATATATATATATATATATATATATATATATCTTATATGTACACTTATAGCATGGTGGAGCTTGGCAAATTAAATAACTAAATGCCCAGATGAATATAAATATTGGAAGTAGTGCTATTTTTGTGTGTAAATTGTGTAAACAGATCAGTGATTTGTAAATAAGAAGTGTTCCTATTAAACATATAAAGTAAATAGATTCATAGATTCATAGACTGGTTCTAGGCTAATGACCTGGGCAGACTTTCTTAGCCTACCCAAGATTTCTTGAAAGAATAATGATGTCCTGTTTCCAAATAGGACATTGAGGGCCAGGCATTTATAAGCTGCCTCTGTTCATAAGGGACATGAGTGCCAGGCCTGGTGTAAATTTCCTATTCCCCATCCACTGGTTGTGCTTAAACTGGGTAATAGACAAACTCAGCTTGACATAGATGGGAAGCATGTTCCATAGGAAGGGCAGTCTCTGGGACACATATCTGTCTGTCCAGCATGTTCTAAGTCACAGACAAAATTCAGGTCCTTAGACCTTGCATTTATGGTACTCTTTGACTTACAAATGCTTTGTAAGCCAGGCATAGATCACCCCTCAGCAACCTATAGGAGACTGAGTACTCTTCAGTCCAGATGGTGAATCTGGGTATCCTGAGGCAATGTTGCAACTGCCTCATGTACACAGACCACCCTCTCCTCCTACCACAAAACACTAACATGCGAGAGATGCAATTATACAGCCAAACTGGAGGCTAAGCTGTCTCCACCCAAGACTGGAACAGACAGTCAAGAGGAGAAGGTTAACACTTGCACCACACCTCCAGCCACACATAGACCTACTAAGCCAGCACTGGCAAAAAATACACATAAATACACAAAATCATACTTGGAGGCTCTAAATAAAAACCTGCAAAAGCATCAGAGACCTCTAAAGCAGACACCCAAACAACCTGCACCTCCCGTCACAAACCAGACAACACATAAAACACAAAATCAGTGTGCCACACAATCACAGCCCTTAAGGTGAAATATCATACCTAACACACTAGTAATAGGTGACTCTATAGTCAGGCACACTGACGTCCCACTCACTAGGCTGGACAAGCAGAAGGTTATTGTTAGCTGCCTGTCGGAAGCCAGAATCCGCCACATAACATAAGCACTCGGGTCACTTCAGAACAAGTACAAATATGACTGTCATTGTTCATGTTGGTGTGAATTACCTGAGACGTACCTCCCTGGACTACATGAAAAGAGACATGGAAGAGCTCTCTGATCATGTAGCCCAGGCTGGTATGACCCTGACCCTGAGTAGCATCCTGCCCTCACCAAGAACGATACCTCAGTATAAAGAAAAAATGATGAATTTTAACAACTGGCTAAGCTTCTGGTGTCATTCAAAGGGGATCTAGTGTCTGTCAGTCTGGGATGACATGGTCGACAAGCCGCATTGCTTCGCCAGAGACGGCTTGCACCTGTCACCCCTAGGCTTTCGAATACTGGCCAAGGCTATTGCTGCCCCTATAGTCAACCCACCTCCATAAACAGCACAATTAACAAAAAAATGAGGGTTATGCTACTCAACGCCAGGAGTTTAAATCTCAAAATGCACATGCACGAAGCACTCCTCAGTATGGAGAATGTTGACATCTGGGCAGTAACTGAAACCTGGTTCAAGGCTCCAGAGAGCACCCCAGAACTACTGGGCTACAACTTGTACCACACGTTTCAGCCATATAACATGGACCGAAACACAAAAGGAGGGGGTGTATCCATATTCATCAAGGATACCTACACCTCCAGGTTAGTGGCACAGCATGATTCCTCTGAGATCATCCATGTGCAACTAACATCGGGCAAAAGCCCAATGCAAATTGTGGCCTGCTACAGATCACCCTCCATGACCCAGGACCATCACTCCACCTTTCTAGAGAAACGAAAAACATGAAGGTCCTACCGAACACCCTGATAGTGGGTAATTTCAATAACTCTGCCATTAACTGGGAAAACTACTCAAGTACAACTCCCAGGCCCAGCGCTTCCTGGAATTCATCAACTCAAATGTCCTGGATCAGCTGGTAAACTCCCCTACCAGAGGTGAAAACATATTGATCCTGGTCATCAAAAACATGGGCGACAGGTGTTCCACACTGGAGGTCAACCCGTCACTGGTTAGATCAGACCATAAACTAATCACTCTAGATGTCCACACCCCACCACCACCCCCAACTAAGGAAACCACAGTAAAAAAACTTTTCTAAAGCAAACTTCACCTTACTTAAGACAGAGGCAGTAAGTTTCACAGCCCTGATGCTAAAGGATAACGCTGCCCAAGATGCAGTAACCTTTACAAATGCACTCTATGAGCAGCTACAAGGATGTATGGATCGTGCCATCCCTAGCAAAACCAAGACTCACTCCTCAAAGAGAAGGAAACCAGTCTGGTGGACTCCTGCCATAAACAGGCTATACAATAGAAGGAGGAAACTAGTTCAGAAAAAAAGCAAATCCCAAGAAGGAAAGACATCCCTGATCAGTATCAGTAAGAAACTAAGGTCCCTCATAAAATCATCCAAGGCTAACTTCGAAAGAAAAATAGCCAAGGATTCAAAAGATAACCACAAAGCCTTCTTTAGCGATGTTAAGAATCTAAGTGGCAACTCACAGATATGCACTGAACTAGTGCAAAATAGCACAAAATATACTGAACCTACTGATATTGCCAACATCCTGGCAGATAGATTCAGTGCAAACTTCACCCCCAAAAGGGCCCACAACAATACTGGAAAAGTGTAGTGCAATCACAGACACACAGGTGAAAATAGGTGAAAATAGCCCTTTCAAAAGCCAAAAACACAGCATCAGTGGGGCCAGATGGTGTCCCAGGCTGCGTCTTGCATGAACTACAGAATGAACTAACCCCCCCAGCTAAACACACTGTTCAACCTCAGCTTCTCCATAGGCTATGTACCCATAGAAGGGTGCACAGCAACGGTTATTCCACTCCACAAAGGAGGGGCCACAACTAACCCTGGTAGATTTTGCACCATAAGCCTAACTAGTCTGGTCTGCAAGGCTATGGAGTGCATCATCATGGAACTCATTAACAAAGACATTGGGAACCTTCAAACACTTGACCCGACCCAATTCGGCTTTGTTAAGGGCAGATCATGCCTACTAAACCTGGTTGACTTCTTCGAGACACTCACCAAGGCCATAGATGAGGGAAAGGTTGTTCACACAGCCTACCTTGACCTCACCAAGGCTTTTGACACCATTCCCCACTCGGGTATTACAGAAAAACTCACCAGCCTGAACATAAACCCCTACGTCACGAGATGGGTTGCCAACTGGTTTACAGACAGAACTCACGCGGTAAGAATAGAAGGCTCCAGGTCCGACTCTAAACCATTCACAAGTGGTGTCCCACAAAGCTCCATCCTGGGACCCCTACTGTTCAGCATATACTACTCAGAAGTACAGGCAAACACAGGAGGACTATGGCTAACCAAGTTCACCAATGACTGCAAACTGGGAGCCATAATTGACTTCCGGCTGACACGGACATCCTCCAAAAGGGCCTTACTGAGACGGACACCTGGTGTCAAAGTCATGGCTCACGCTAAATGCCAAAAAATGCATAGTCATCCCGTTAGGAAAAACAAAACACCTATGAATTACCACATAGGTGGCAGCCCACTTAATGCAGAAGAGGTAATAAGAGATCTGGGGACCAAGACAGATAGTAATCTCTCCTTTGACAATCATATTGCCAAAGTAGTTAGGAAATCCTTCTATGTGGCCCATCTAATTATGAAAGGGTTCGCATCTAGAAATAAAGAGGTTATAGTGCCCCTCTACTCGTCACTCATCAGACCCATCATAGAGTACAATGCCCCATTTGGGATGTACCTCAGAAGACACTTCCAACAGCTGGAGAGACCACAAAAGTACCTCACCAAGAGGATTACTGGTCTCAAACATATGTCCTCTGCAGCCCGACTGAAAAAACTCCAGCTGCACTCAGTGGTATATTGCTTACTCAGAGGTGACCTCTGCCTGACTTAAAAAGCCATGTCCAACTCAGAATTGATGGACATGCTCCACCTAAAGAAATCCAAGTCACTGCGAGCCATGCGCTCTAGTGAGCTAAATCTCGCCACAACAATAAATAGAACATGCTGGAGGGATAGATTCCTGTCACAGAGACTCCCCATGCTTTGGAACAAAATTCCAAACTACATTAGGCAGATCCCCTCACTAACATTCTTCAAGAGAAACCTCGACGAGTGGATGGGTAACAGAAAATACACCCCTGGAATCACTTCATTGGCTCTGCTTGACAGAGGATCAGTTAATTAATCAATGGAGCGGCGAAAGCCGACACACTCTGGCTAGGCTTATAAATGCCCTCAGGCAGATAGCCTAGTACCTACCTATGAACCTATGAACCTATGAGTAGAGGGAAAGGGATTTAAGGCACTATGCATAATGTAGGTTTCTTATGCCTTGTATTCTTTTGGTAAGGAACCTCTGAGGTCACTCTAGTTGCTGCACATGCCTGATCAGGTACATACTAAAGTGAGAATTGTACTCTATGACTGGTTGATAAGGGCAGAGTACAGTGGGATAATGACCTCTTTCGACCTAGATGCCATTCCCTTAATCATAAGTTGCATAATATAAAAGGATTTCCTCACCACTGTGGCCACATGGTGGCCGAAGGTAAGGCTTCTGTCTACATATGTACCCAGATCCCTGACCACTAGGTCAACTCTTAGGGGTATATTATCAACATGGTAATTAGCTGGGGTGGTTGACTTCCAAAAAGGGTACAATTATCCATTTCTTAGCATTGAGTTTAAGACCATGGGTTTGGCATCATTTGTTAGTCAGGGCTAGACTTTCTTAAAGAATGTTAGTGTCTGCAAGTGAGTTGATGATAACCCCCAGCTTGCAATCATCTGCAAGCTTAGTCAGACATAAACTTTCAGCATTTGTTTCCATTTCAGAGAAATAGATGCCAAAAAGGAGTGAGCCCAGTACTGAGTCCTGGGGGGCTTCGCTAGTGACTGGCCTCTTGGTGGAGATAGCCTCAACTATTTTGACCTCCTGGGTCCTATCAGTGAGCCAACTGGCTATCCAGCTGTTGATAATAGGGTTTTGGACAGGTGGAGGTAAGCTGTGTGCACAGTCTTACCTTCGTCCAATGCTTTGGTGACCCTCTCAAAAAAGTAGAAAGCATGACCTTCCTTTAACAAACCTGAACTCTGATGGGTCCAGTCTTTGCAGGTTACCTATTTCCTCATTTATTATCTCTATGATGATTCTTTCCATAGACTTACATATGAGGCAAGTAAGAATCATCAGCCTGTAGTTATCTGGATCAGTGGTTGGACCTCCTTTGTGCAGGGGAATGACTGCAGCCATCTTCCATTCCTTGGGCACAAAACCTGACTGAAAGCTCCAGCTGAAAAGTGATTCAAGTGGACCAGACAGGTAATGTTTCATACTATTTATTAAACATCCCAGTATGTTATTGAGGCCCATTGATGCAGTGTCTTTGGCCTTGGTAAGTGAATTGATAACCTGTTCCCTAGTAATGGTTGGGGGATTGTGTATTGTGGGATTTACTTTGGACTAAGGCACTGCTGTTGATTCCCAGCTGGGTGAGGAAAGCACACCTATAGTTTTTGTCTGACTGATAGAGATGCTTTCTGTTTTACCAGCTACAGTTCATTTTCTATTTTAAGAAATCTGCTTGGCCTGGTGTTTTTATTCTATGCTGGAGATAGACACTTAAAATATATGGGCTGTACATTTCACATGTTTTTTTCATTGGGTATTTGTCGTTTGAGTGGTACTTAAATACACAGTGAATTTCTGGGCCTTTAAATTTTGCTGAAAAGATTTCAGGCCTGCATAAACTAAAGCACTGCTGGTGATTTCCAGCTGGGTGAGGAAACTAAACCTATATTCTTTGTCTGTAACCAATAGAGCTGCTTTCTCAATTAACTGCACTCTACATTTGGCATCTTTTGCCAGAGGTCCAGAGTGTTGTTGCTGATATCCAAGGCATTTAGGGCTAAAGACAAGAAAATAAGTATATTTTCTACTGCACTTCTTAAACTGCATTTTATCTAACTGCTGCATTATTTCTGTTTTTTACTGTTTGTGACTGCATCATTCTCTGCACTTGATTTTAACTATACTGTTACCCTAAATAGCAAAGACTAGACTCAGAGTGGAGATTAGCTGTGCCCTGTATATATGCAAATGCCTTGAAAAACAATGTTTCCCTACACATCTGTCAGTGGAACCACCCAAGCATCCCTGCTGCACTATGGACAACTCAGCTGTGCACTGAGCAGCCTTGCCACACATGGTAAAAACCTGCTATAATGGATGGGCAGTTTCCCATCATTTTCCCAGCCAGCCTGATTAACATGTGCATCCTGAGGCAATGCAATAGTTGCCTCATGTATACTGACAACCACCTACTCTTAAAACAAACAAATACCCTTTGTGAGAGATGTAATTACACTATGAAATTGGAATCCGTTCTCTCACATAACAATAAACCAGACATCAAACAGGCTGTCAGCACACACACTACACCTCTCACACAAAATAAGGGCACAACACTTAAAACCACATACACGGAGGTACTCACTAGAAGCCTACCAAAATATCAAAGACCTCCTAAATGTAAACCACTTCCATACACTGCTATGCAAATAGAAATCCCTACACATAATAAAACATACATCAGTGTTCAGCAAATAAGAACTTCAGGCAAAACACCTCAGAACCTATTGTCTTGGTCATATGTCTAATTCCATAGTGAGATATACAGCTATCCCCCTCACCAGGCTGGACAAGGAGAAAGTCACAGTCATCTGCCTGTCATGTGCCAGCATCCATCAAATCACACATGCACTCAAGTCACTCAACAAGTACCATTATGACTCTGTCATAGTCCATGTTGGGCTAAATGACTTGAGACATATCTCTCTGGACTATATAAAGAGAGACATGACTGAACTCTCAGATTATGTGTCCTAGGCAGGTATGACCCTAGCCTTAAGCAGCATTCTACCTTCACCTAGGATGATGCCACAATATAAACAAGAAATGAAAGAATTCAACACTTGGCTTAGCTTCTGATGTTAGTCCAGTCGGATCCAGTATCTATCAGCCTGGGAAGATATGTTTGATAGGATACACTGCTTTAGAGATGGTCTGCACTGTCTCCTCTAGACTTTTGGATACCTGCCTCCCCTATAGTGCCTTTTTAAGCAATGTCAAAGCAACAACATTTCTGGCATAACATCCAATCAAGACAAACACAAGGTTCTGCTGCTTAATGTTGAGTCAAAACATGAAGCTGCACTCCCTGGAAGCACTCCTCACCTTGAAAGTTGCTGACATCTGTGTTGACACTGAGACATGGTTCAAGGCCACAGAGAGCACCCCAGCCATGCAATGCTACAATGCCTTCCACACATTCAGACCTCAAAACAGTATGATTCTTTTGAACTATTCCATGTCCAATATACTATAGGCAAAATACCCTACCACATCATTCTATAGGTCCCCCACTATAAACCAAGAAAAGTACTCTACCCACCTGGACCTACTGGAGTCACTCACCATATAGTCAAACACCTTCATAATGGGAAATTTCAACTATCTTTCCTTTGTCTAGGTGACATACATGAGCACAATCAAGCTCACCCAGAGGTTCCTAGACTTTTTGTCAATATGAATGCCATGGAACAGATAGTCTGCACCCCCACAACAGGGATCAAATGTCCTAGCCATAGTTATCACCAACATTGGGGGGTGGGTCACTTCACTCTCCCCTGTGTGATGCCCTCCCTGGTTAGGTCAGACCATAAATTAGTTTTGTTTGAAGTAACTATTCGACTTGACATCTCAACAAAAGCAAGAAAACAAAGCAAACTACAGCCTACTAAGCGATGATATAAACAGTTTTACACCCCCCACAATCACAGACAACAATGACTCCTATGCAGAGGTATACAAAAATGCCTTGTATAAACACTTTAGCAATTGTATAGACTATGTTGTACCTAACCGTATCAAAAACAGGTCCTCTCGATAACACAAGCCACCTTGGTGGACCTCAAGTATAAACAGGTTATGTAACAAGGTGATGAAACTGAAGTCTAAGAACAAGAGGGAACTGATTCAGCAGAGGAAGAATTCCCTCCACAGCCTGAACAAGCAAATAAGAAATCTTGTAAAGTCCTCTAAAACTAATTATGAAACTAAAATAGCATCCTTAGCTAAGGATAATCATAAGGCATTCTTTAACTTTGTCTGAAGTCTAAAAGGGAATTCCCAGCTATGTGACAAACTGGTAGTGGATGGCACCACCCATACTATACCAGAGAAAATTGCCAACCTATTAGCTGACAGATTTGATGCAAATGTCACCCCCCCCCTGTCCTCACCAGCCATACCCCAAAACATACCTGACACCAGTCCTCTGCCTAGTATCTCTAGAGATCAGGTCATATCTGCACTCTATAAGGACATAAACACAGCCTCAGTGGGACCAGATAACATCCCAGATTGCTTACTAAGCAATCTAAAATAAGACCTAGCAGACCCACTTGACGTTCTCCTTAACCATAACCTAAGAACTGGCTTTGTTCCAGCAGAGTGGAGAACAGCAACAGTAATCCTCTTGCAAAAAAGTGTAGTATCAACTGACCCTGGGAACTATAGACCCAACCTCATCTGCAAGACTATGGAAAGAATCATCATAGACCTTATCAACAAGGACATAGGTGACCTCCAAACTCTAGACCCAACTCAATTTGGCCTTGTTAAGGGTAGATCATGCTTGTTAAACCTAGTAGACTTTTTCAAGAAGGTTACCAAAGGTCTAGATAAAGGTAAGGCATGGCATACCACCTATTTTGACCTAGCCAGGGCTTTTGACACAATCCCCCACTCAGGTATTATTGAGAAACTCTCTCAGCTGGGGATGTCCCCCTGTTGTAGAAGGAAGTAGCAGTCCACAAAAATCACAAAAACTGATAGGCCAAAGAAGAGCCATAAAGACAATAAAGTGGAATATTGAGGATAAAAAAGAAATGATGTATTGTTACTGTTATGCAAAAAGCCGAGAATTTCCAGACACAAGATATACAAAATGATTAAGAGAGAAATTCGAGGAAAGAAAAATACTTCCGCAAGAAAAATTGTGTTCGTTAATACAACAGATTTGTGAAAAACAGTATTTAGATCAAGAAACATTGATCTGTTTGGAAAAAGAAGTATCTGAGGAAGTGTGAAAATATAAACAACAAAACCAAGAGATATTTGAGAAGTATAAAAAAGAAATATGGACGTGGGAAAGAAAGAGAGATTTGATATGATGCAATATTTATGTAAAGGAGAAAGCCAAATTAATCAATGTAAACAAGGCAGCCCCAAAGATATTTGAAGAGAAATGCAGGCAAAGGCATCCGGATATGGAAAATTTCACAATAAAAAAATATCAAAAAGATGGAACGTAGAAAAGAAGATTAGTAAAGTCAAAGTTAAAAATAGAAGATGAGGTTATGGAGTGTCTGCAAAGTGAAGGATTTGCTGTAGAAGGTCTAACACAGGTTACATCACAGCAGGATGGAGTGAGTCCCCAAAGTAGGGAGAAACAGGAAGATCAGGAAACATCTGAAGAAGAAATATGGACATTGGAAAGAAAAAGAGATTTAATATGGTGTAATATTTATGCAAAGGAGAAAGCAAAACTAACCAAAACAAAAAGAGCAGCACCAAAGATATTTGAAGAGAAGTACAGGCAAAGGAATCCAGACATGGAACAATTTACAATACCAAAAATAAGAAGACAAAGAGGAAAAGTAGAAAAGGATATTAGTAATGGAGAAGTTAAAGAAACAGAAACAGAAGTTATGGAGTACCTGCAAAGTGAAGGATTCAGTGTAGAAAATCTAATTCAGTAAGCACCACAGCAGGACAGAGTAATGGATATCCAAATTAAGGGGAAACCAGTGGAACAGGAAGCAATTGGTCAGGTGCCATATGAAGATAATTTGGATCCTTCCACAGGAAACCAGTATAAACATTCACTTGAAGCTAGACAGCAAGGGAAGGAACAGTAAACTGTGGAAACTCTGATGCAGTCAATGTTGAGGAGTGATAGGCCAGTGAGTTCCCATATAATAGAGCAACAGATGGCACAGGATGAAATTGAAGAGAATGTGCCACAGGAAGATGCTATAGAACCTTCTATAAAATGCCTGCAGGAACTGGAAAAGAAGGGATGTGCCCTCAGTTTAGAAGAAATTGAGCTAAGAGAAGAATTGCTTGATATAATAGACATGGACAGATATATCAAGATCAATGAAAGAAATAGGCTGCAGAAGGTTAATAAAACCCCAAAATGCAGAAGCCTGATAAAACAAATGAACACAGTAATTAGGACTGTTCATAGAGATCATGTGATATAACAGAAGTAAACAGGATATATTACTGTGCAGCTAAATTAATAACTGATAAAGTTCTGCCACAAGAACACAGGGTAGTGAGGGAAAGGAAGGGGAGACATTGAATACCATCATGAAAATACTGAACAGAGAAAACTATAAAGCAGTTAAAACAAGAAGTGTCACTGTTAGAAGACTATAGAAGGGGGAACAGATCAACAAAATACTAAGAAAGATAGATGCGATAAAAGCAAAGCGCAATATTAGAACAGACCAGGATCGATCATGCACTATCGCAAATAACAAACTGAAAATGTCAGCACAGGTGGAAAAACTTAAAAGATACGACAGTAAATATAAAGGAAAAGTGCAAAATAAGCAATTTACTGATGACCCCCAAAAGTTTTATAGAGAATTGGGAAATAAGGTAAAAGGAATTAAAAGATCGCCAAAAAAAAGAAAAAAAAATAGATACATTTTGGAGAAGTATCTATGAAGATCTTGTGGAACATAAAAAATAAGCTAAATGGATAGAAGAAGTTAAAGAAAGAATAAGAGGTTTAAAGGTACAGGATATGAAATGGGATGAAGTAACAACCAGAGAGATTGAAACAAAGTTAAGAAAAGCCTCTAATTGAAAACGCCAAAAATTGTGGTTTGCATCCAAAGCTGCTCTAATTGAAAACCCCAGGCCCAGATGCAGTACCTAACTTATTAACATCTTTGCATGAAGATTTAGCCATGAGTAAGAACTATTTATATGTGCACCCTGAACAGACACCAGCCTGGTTAACAACAGGAAAAACAACACTCCTACTTAAGAGTGAACCCTAAAAATTATAGACCAATTCCTTGCCTTCTGGCAATGCATAAACTATACATGGGAATTGATGCTACCAGAGTTTATAGTCATTTTGAAGAAAACTCAATTATGACAGTAGAACAAAAGGGCAATAAAAGAAAGTCATATGGAACAAAGGATCATTTGTTGTTAAATAAAGTCATAGTGGAGAACTGTAAGGAGGGGAAGAATCTAAGTATGGCATGGATCGACTACAAAAAGCATTTGATAGTATCCCACATTCATGGATAAAAGAGTGCTTAAAATGTATAACATACACCCTACACTAATCATCTACATTACAGTGACCATGAAACAGTGGCAGACCACTTTGCAATTAAGCCATGATAAAGGACAAGTTATACTCCCAGTGATAAAAATTCAAAGGCGGATATTCCAGGGCGACTCTTTGTCACCGCTGCTTTTCTGCTTTGCCCTTAACCCATTGAGCTGTCTACTTTACAACTTAGGCCATGGCTATAATCTGGCACCTAAAAACAACAAAGTGTAAAGACTTCTCATCTTCTCTTTGTCGATGATTTAAAACTGTATAATTCATCAGATGAGGAACTGAAAGCACAACTGCAAGTTGTCAAACGTTTTTCAGATAGATTCATAGGTGTGTACTAGGCTAACGGTCCTGGAGCCTAGCCCAAGAAGATTCCCTGGCATCATGCCACCCAAAGTTAGTTCCCAGTGCCCCTGTCAAGCAAGGCCACTGAAGTGATCCTCGGGGTGAACTTCCTATTACCCACCCACTAGTCAAGATTTCTCTTAAAGAGGGCCAGTGAAGTGCTTGACGTGAATGGGAAGTTTGTTCCAGAGCATGTGAAGTCTCTGGGTTAGGAACCTGTCCCTCCAGCACATTCTGATTAGTGTGGTAATGAGGTTAAGGTCCCTGGAACGTATGGCACGGAGGGATTGGGATTTATTTTGGTGTAACATATACATACTAAATCTAGAGCACTTGATAATAGTTTTCAATCATACTCACAAACACTGGCTAATCTGCAATGTATGTACTGTACCTGTGTACTATGTATGCATTCTACCTATGTCCCTAATTTCAGCTGTACACCACAAATCTATTAATTACCTTTATTTTTAAAATTAATATTTTTTTGTTTGTTCTCTCCACTGTAACTGTTTATGTGCCGCATACCACTGTAAAAACATGTCTCTTGTAATTTGTGTGTATACTGACCATGTCTAAATAACTAAATGTGTCTGTAATTTTTCTTTGTGGAGCTTTTCTCCCCAGGCCTCTGCTGAAAAAGGGCCTTTTTGGCTCAGACACCCCGGTTAACAAATGTAAAATAAATAAATAAATAAACATATCTAGCAGCTTTGGGTCATACATGGCTTTGTAGGTCAAGCAGAGATCACCTCTAAGTAGCCGATAAGAGACAGAGTATAGCTGAAGTTTTTTTAGTCTGTCCATACAGGGCATGTGTCTAAGGCCTATGATCCTCTTAGTGAGGTATTGTTGTGGCCTTTCCAGTTGTTGTAGGTGTTTAGTGAGGTACATACCAAATGGGGCATTGTATTCTATAATAGGTCTAATGAGGGGACGAGTAGAGAGGGATTATGACCTCTTTCTTCCTGGATGAGAAACCTTTAGTAATGAGATGTGCCACATAGAAGGACTTTCTGACTACAGTGGCAATGCATTTATCAAAGGAGAGGTTGCTGTCAACCTGTGTCTCCAGGTCTCTTATCATACCTTCGGTGTTTAGTGGACTACCTCCTATGTGGTAGTTCATGGGCACCAAATTTTTCCCAAAGGGAATGATACTGCACTTTTTGGCATTGAGCTTAAGGCCATGGTTCTGGCACCAATCATTGGTGTCAGTGAGGCCTTTTTGTAGAATGTCTACATCAGTTGGACAATCAATAATGACTCCCAGTTTGCAGTCATCTGTGAACTTGGTCAACCAGAGTCCCTTTGAGTTGGCTTGAACTTCAGAGAAGTAGATGCCAAATAGGAGAGGACCTAGGACTGATCCCTGTGGGACACCACTTGTAACTGGTCGGTAGTCAGATTTGGATTCCTCTACTTTCACAGTTTATGTTCTATCAGTGAGCCAATTGGCAACCCATTTTATTACATAGGGGTTTATGCCTAGTTTATTGAGTCTATCTATGATTCCTGAGTGCGGGATGGTGTCGAAGGCCTTGGCAAGATCTAGGTAGGCTGTGTGAACTACCTTGCCCTCATGCACAGCACTGGTGACAGACTCGAAAAAGTCTATCAGGTTGAGCAGGCATGATCTACCTTTCACAAACCCATAATGCATGGGGTCCAGAGTTTGGAGATTCCCTATGTCCTTATTTATATGGTCCATGATGATGCACTCCATAGCTTTACATATCAGACTCTTCAGGCTAATGAAGCAGTAGTTCCCAGGGTCTGTAGTCGCTCCCCCTTTGTGGAGTGGGATGACCGTAGCAGTGTACCATTCGTTGGAACAAAGCCTGAAATGAGGATGTGATTGAACAGTGTACTCAGGTGCGGTGCTAGTTCACTCTGTAATTCATGTAGAACACAGTCCCATGGAAGCTGTATTCTTGGCTTTGGACAGTGCGTTTTTTACCTGTGTAGCCATGATAATAGGAACTTGGCATTCCTCAGGTATTGTGATGGGCCCTTTAGGGGATGAAAAGGGGGTAAACTTTGCACTGAACCTGTCAGCCAATATGTTGGCAATATCAGTTGGTTCTGTATATGTATTGCCATTGTGCTGTAACTCAGTGCAGATCTGAGTATTGCCATGTAGATTCTTGACATAACTATAGAATGCCTTGTGGTTGTCTTTAGAATCTGCAGCAATTTTGTTTTCATAGCTAGCTTTAGAGGATATGATGATGGATCTCAGTTTTTTGCTGAGGCTAACAAAGGAGTTTTTCCAATCTTGGGACTTCACCCTTTTCTGCAACAGTTAATATAAGAATGTCATTTGGTCTTGATAAATGTGGAAAAGCAACCTTTAAAGCAGGAACATTGCAACACCAGGAAAACATCAGTTTGGGACAAGAATGTGATATAAAAGAACTTGAGCAAGAAGGAGTGTATAAATATTTTGGAACTGATGAAAGATCAACAATAAAACACAAACAAATATGAATACAACTTAGTAAGGAATACTTCAGAAGACTTAAATTAATCCTGAAAACAGCACTGACATCTAGGAACAAAATCTAAGTTATAAACCAGTTTGCTCTTCCTGTCCTATCTTACAGTTTTGGAGTGATTGACTGGCCCAAAAACACGTTGGATAGATTAGATAGGAAAACAAGAAGGGATGCTTTATGCTCACCAAATGATTTATAAAAATCACTGTACACCAAGATTATATAGTCCCCATTCTGAAGGAGGGATAAGCCTCCTTGAAATTTATTATATGTATAGATCTGCAATTCTGGGACTCCACACATATCTGCTGATTTAACAAGTCCGAAAAGTAGTGAAAGTTTTGAAACATGAGGAAAATAAATCTAAAAAATGACTTCTCTTCTTAATGTAGTAGAAGCATATTGTCATCAAGGAGGAATGGAAATTAAACCAGAAGTATATAAAAAGCAGGCAGCAACTAAATGTGCCAAAAAACAAAAGAAAGAATATAAGATGAAGGATCAGATGAGAAGGCAAGAAATATGGAAAATGCATAAATATAGTTCCAAATACAGAAAACTTCTGGAAGAACCTCATGCTGAATGAACTCAGGAATGGTTAAGGAGAGGCGAATTCAAACCAAGAAATGAAAGGTTATATTGGCAGCCCAAGATAATGGGCTGCATATACGGTGGTTTGCAAAGTCCATTGAACATGTGGGAGAAACAGACAAATGTAGGTTTGTAAAACTGAATTGGAAACAGTTGCACACCTCGTTGCTGGTTGCAACATACTAATGGCAGAAGAACTGTATACCGAAAGGCATAATAATGTGGCAAGACTGTTGCACTGGGGATTATGCAAACATTATGGTACTGAATTAGTTGAAAAACACTGGAAACATGAGCCAGAAAGCAGCATAGAAAATGATGAAGTCTACATCACATGGGATCATCCATTACCAACAGTTCAAAAGATAGATGCTAGAAAACCGAATATAGTGGTCCAAGAAAAGAAGACAAAAGTAGCATTGATCACTGAAATCACCATACCCAGTGACTACAGTGTCTTGCGGACAGAGAGAGAAAAAGTCATAAAATATCTGGATTTTCAGGCAGAAATGAGAGCAATGTGGAAGAAAGATACCCAGACAGTTCCAATAGCAGTAGGAGCAGCATGTCTTATAAAGAAGAGTCTACAATCATATTTAGATATGCTAGCAATACACGTAACTCCATACGAATTGCAGAAGGAGTCATTACTGTGCACATTGTGGGTGCTGCTGCAAAGAGCACCACTGCTGACATCAAAGAGTAAAACAATATTAATTTCATGAACTTTAATCGTATTATGACTTAGGAATGGGGCCATTCCCATCATGGTATTATGCAAAAGACTTGGAGAAATTAAAAAAAAAACCTGGGGATTAACTCTTACATCACTAGATGGGTAGCTAATTGTCTCACTGACAGAACACATTATGTCAAAGTTGGTGGCTCCACCTCTACCAGTAGACCAGTCACAATTGGAGTAACACAAGTATCTAAGCTGGGCCATTTACTGCTTGGAAACTATTTCTCAGAAGTTCATGCTAAAGCAGTCTTACCGAGTTCACCGATGACTGCAAATTGGCTACAATCATTGAGTCCCCCTATGATGTTAACATATTACAGCAGGGGTAAATACAGACAAATGATTGGATCCAAAGCCACAGACTAAAACTAAACTCAAAAAGTGCATTATTATCCCCTTTAGCAAAGAGGAATTACCACTAATTACAATATAGACAGCACCCTCCTAAGCTCAAACCCTGTGGCATGAGTTTTTAGGAACACAGGTTGATTGCAATCTGATCTTTGACCACCAAGTTTCCATAGTGGTAAGGAAACCCTTCTACATTGTGCATCTTATAAGTAAGGGCATCACATCCAGATCTAAGGATGTTATAACGCCACTGTACTCTACCCACATCAGACCATTAATAGAGTACAATGCTTTCTTTTGCATGAACCTCACCAGACACCAGCAGCTGCTGGAGAGACTCCAGATGTTTCTCACCAAGGAAATATAGAGCCTCCAAACCATGACTTACTCTGTATTGTATAGGCTGCTGAGAGGTGATTTGTGGCTAGCCTACAGGGCAGTTTCTGACCCTGCCCTAATGGAGATGCTGCACATCCACAAGTCAAATGGCACAAGAGTCACTTACTCCAGGAATCTTAACCTAGCCTGTAACATAAACAGAACATTCTGGACAGACAGATGCATCTCCCAGAGATTGCCGCTCCTCTGGAGTAAACTTCAAATCCATGTGAAGCTGAGCTCTTCTCTGACTCTATTCAAGTGCAACCTAAATAAATGGATGGGAGAGTGGAAATTCAACCCAGGGATAGGGGCAGTTGGTGTTGATCATAGACTTACTTTGTGATTTACGCCCAACTAACAAAGGACAATTGGGGCAACTTGGGATCAACATGGTTAGGCTTGTAAGGGCTCCAGGGCCATTAGCCTAGTAACCTATGAGAAATTTGAGCTGAACCTGTCAGCCAAAAGATTGACAATGGTGTCCAGTTTAGTGTGGGTGATGTAATTTACAATTACTTTGTGTATTTCTTCTGTGGTTGGAGACATACCTGTAGAAAGCTTTGTGGTAGTCCTTTGCCTGGAAAGCTATTTTTTCTTCAAATTTAGCCTTTGAAGTATTAATTAACTCTCTTACCTGCCTGTTTAGATTGGTCAGGGAGATTTTAGAATTTCTTTGTTCCTCCTACACTTGGTGAAGATTTTTTTCTTTTGTTGTACAACTGATTAAAACTGTGATTCCACCAGGGTGGCTTGTCTTTTGAGCTCATTTTATTCCTAATAGAAGTGGGCAAAGATCACTCTATACAGCTGTGACAACCCACCACTTGACCAGTAATCAAGGAGCCTCAATCCTTACCACTGGCAACAGTGGGGGACGTACACTGAGAGGATAATAGGTATGCATACAGTATTTCCAGATGCAGATCTCTGTATCAAGTGCAATTTCTCTTACGCACAAACAGACACCACAGTCAGTCCATGGTTGGTTTCTCCCTCTTTCTCCAGATCCCCAATAAGACTTCACATTGGCACAGCTATAGAGTTGAGATCTCAGCTGAGTGGCCAAGCCAAGACCTCCAGCACCCTCTCTGTCCAACCAGTGCTTCCCGTCCCTGCCCAGGTAGCTCACACACACACACACACACACACACACACACACACACACACACACACACACACACACACACACACACACGCACACATACATGCACACACACACACACACACACACACACGCACGTGCACACACACACACACACACACACACACACACACACACACACACACACTGCACACCTAGGAAAGGCTGGTAAAGGTTTACTAGTCATGCCCCCTTTTGCCCAGACTATAAGGTTATCACTGCCACCAGCCAACTCCTGATCAGCTACTTTAAGGCCCTTTACAAAGGGTTTCCAATCTTACTATGTAATATTAATAGTAATACAAAAGGTAGTCTGACCAAGAGCAAAGCTATTAGGAGTGGCCCACACAGTATCACTAAATAAATATGCAAGTACTCTCAGAACTTAAATACCTCTAGACAGATCACCCACAATGAAAGGTTTAAATATATTTAATAATAAATAATAAAAGAACAAGAAAATACTTGGTATAGATTCACAGTGACATCAGAATTCAAAATCACACAAAATATTTAAAACAACATTGCAAGACAGTCTCAAATAAAGAAAGAAAATATCTAAACTAAGCTTTCCTATATTCCTGATTATATCCAAGAGAATTATACTGTTCCCTAGAAACTTACTTCATCAGAGCAAGGCAGATGTGATGAGTGGATATTGATGTTGTCAGGTCCAAAACAGAAAAGAGAATGACCTGTCTCTCTAAGAAACTTCTCAAATTAATATCTCAATATTACTGCTGGGATAGCTTGCAGAATGACATAATCTCTTGTCATCTGACTCTATTCCAGGTGAAACCCCCAATGTTGGAAGCTAGCAGTATTTAGCATCTACCCATGAAAATACATAGACCTCAAATTTTTGGCACATGCTGGAAATCATAAAACAATTACCTTCCTTCATGTTTTCAAAATTAATGATTAGTTCACTCTGAAGACAATACAGAAAGCTTCTCAGCACAGACTGTGTCTAGCTCCATTGAAAACTAAAATATACCATCTTTTATGGCCTAGCCATAAAGTAATTTAATTTCAGATATTTTTCTGAAGTTAACCTCCTTTATTCCAGTTTCCACTGTTAAAATATATAAATGTAAACAGTTACACTATTGCATTATTTTCCAGTAGGGCACACTGTGGTTAAATTTTAAGCACAAGCACTTTATAAAATATCTTTTCAACACATGTCTGTACATGAGCATCTTCTATAGATCATGTTGATATTCACCAATGGCATAATCATTTACAAAATTCCAGATAGCTTGCTGGCAAGATCTTCCTTTGTCACAACAGCTATCAATATTGCTGTACAGAGATTTTGTAAATAGTTCAGTGTATGCTATGGTGTTTACTGGGTTTAAGGGTGTTTTGAATTTAGCCAAGGTGTTACTTAATAGAGAGATGTTAGCCTTGGAATAGTTTGTAAAAGTTTTTGCTTTCTCTGGATGCCCAGATTTAATTTTTATTTCAAGTAATACTGTCTTATGGTCAGATCTGATGAACATGGATAGTCCAATGGGTGAGAAACCTCACCCCCCCCCCCATATTCGTAAGTACAAGGTCAAGGATGTTTGCTTCTCTGGTAGGAGAATGGAATGGTTCCAGGATGTTGGTACTAATAAAGTTTAGGAATCACTGGACTTATGCATTAGAAGTGGTGTATGATTCCCAATCTATAGATGGGCAGTTGAGATCCCCCACTGATATTGTATTGGGTTGCTCAGTAAGGGACTCTAGTACACATTGAGACAGATAGTATGGGATTCTGGGACAAGGAGGTGGACTTATAGGTTGCAAGGATATGGTATGACACTCTATTTATGGTGTGTTGCACATGTATGAGTTCCAGTGGGTCATACACTTTAATTAGTCTGAATGTTAGAATGGTTTTAATATAGACTGAGAATCCTCCACCTTTAGTTCCCTGCTGTGCAGTAGCTGGTCTAAAGGTGTGAAAGGCATTATAACTTTGCACTGCTGGGGTACTCTCCGTGACTTTAAACTATGTCTCAGTTACTACACAGATGTCTACACTCTCCAGGGAGAGGAAGACTTGCAGTGAGTGGAGCTTTTTAAGACTTCTAGCATTAAGCAGTACCACCTTCAGATATTTCTTCATATGTTCAGTTAAGTCGGTAGGTTTATCAGTATGGCATTGTGTAAACAAAGCACTATGGGGATGGAAAAGGGGATAAGTGCAGACAATCCTGGCAAAGCAGCATAGACTGTCAACCATGTCCTCCTAGGCCATCAAATATTGTACACCCCTGGGTTGACACCAGAAGCTAAGCCAATTGTTAAAATCGATCATTTTCTCTTGGTAAAGTGGCATCATCCTTGAAGAAGGTAGTATGCTGCTCAGATCTAGGCTCATACCTGCCTAAGACACATAATCAGTGAGCTCAATCATGTCTCACTTCATATGGTCAAGGGAGGTACATCTCAGGTCATTAGCAGCCACATGGACTATGATAGAGTCATGCTGGTATCTGTGGTTCAATGACCTAAGTGCCTGTGTGACTTGACAGATCCTAACCCTGGAAAGGCAGCTAACTGTGACTCTTTCCTTACTCAGTCTGGTGAGAAGGACATCAGTGTGTCTCACTATAGTATCACCAGTGACCAGGGAATCTGGCTGTTTGCTGGTTTGCTTTAAGGGCTTAGCAGTGGATGCATTAGATACAATATTACTATGTATAGTAGCAGGTGGTGTTTTAACAGAATTAGATGTTTCTTTAAGAACGCAAAGGATCTTCTGTTTTATAAGCCAGAGAGGTGTTCCTATAATTTTAAATGAAAATATTACTTTAACAGGAGAAAAAAAAAACTGCTGTATTATCTAATGCATGCCTGCCAAATGAAACAAATAATGTCATATAAAGGAAGGGCTGAAGGAAGTCCATTCAGAGTAATGTTTGCCCATCTTGGAGGGGGATTTGATGTCCATATCAATGGCTCTGGAAGAGAAACAGTAAAGTAAATGAAGACTCAGAAGGAGACATCGGAAGGAAGCTGGAGTTTGTTTCTGTTGTAGGAAGCCAGAACAGACATGTACTGCTAGGCTGAGAAAAGTGAGAGAAAGAGACCCACTAAAGGACACTATTCCAGCTGTATGGAACTTTACTGAAGGTACTTGCTGTGAACGTTTAAGCCAAAAGACTTTTATTCGGGGAGGAAGCTGACTTTTCTAGGTTTTCTACCATAAACTAGACTGTTTTTTTTTAATGGTGGACTGCAGAAGGCATATTTTTGAAGCTTTTTCCATGCCATTGTCCTAAGACTGTACTTTTGCGGCTACCCATTTTGAGCATAATTTTCTCCAGTTCGAGAAAGGAAAGAGAGAAAGACAGTTTTATATTGTGTGTTTTAGGAGTTGTTTTCCTGCTTGTCAGGTGCATGTGTGTTGGTCTGCTTGCCAGGATGACAACTGTAGGACATTTATAGCATTGCTACAGAGCCAAATGGATGGTGGCAGTGCCCAAATCAATGGCTATGCACACAGACTATTCCACCACTTAATAAATAACTGGGAATGAAGACCTAAAGGCATATCTTGTCATCTTTGAGTGCTATGCACACCAGGAGGAATGGGTCTCAGCTGAATAAGCCAGGATCCTTTCAGCTTAACTGATTGTTGAGACACTGGAAACCTTTATGGACATGAAAGAGACTTAACATTGGGACTATGAAAAGATGAAATAAGTATTACTTGTCAGAGCTGGTGCTACCTCAGAAATATAAGTTTAAAAATGTCATAGGTAAAGTATTTCTCATAACAAAATAGTAAGATCAGAATTATGTGACATAAATCATATACTTAATTTATGTTTAGATCTTGATGGTCAAGATCCTAAAACTAAAATAATTGAAATATTATCCACTGACAAATGTAAGTGATCTTTACATACTGCTTTAAGAAAGTGGATGTGTCAAAATGAGCCTAAGGATGTTGGAAAATTTTCTATATTAGTAGAAAAATTGTTATGCCATGAAGCTATGTCCAGAACTGAGCAGTCTAAACCTGAAGTAAAGGCTATATAAAATACTGGCAATAAACACAAAATATAAGCTTCACACGTATACTCTGTTTTAAAATGCAGACAAAGGGTCACACAGCTAACTTTTATACTAGTGCTACTAAGACTGTTATATCTGGGAAGAAGATAATGTCTGAAAAGCATGCTACTGATGACATTATGCATATGGAATTGATAAGTTACCTACTAGAATAGCTGAGTAGTTCCACGGTGGTGCAGCAGTTAGCGTTGTCGCCTCACAGCAAGAGGTTCTCTCGTTCGATTCTTGGCTGGAGTGCCTTCTGTGTGGAGTCTTGCATGTCCTCCCCTCAGTCAAATGACACCTAAAGACATGCAGGTAGGTGCATGTGTGAATGGGTGTGCCTTCCTTGAAGGTTGAGCATCTTTCCGGCAACTTGGCACTGTAAAAATCAACTGCCAATCACTAGTGGAGCGGAGTTCCGCTGAGGCAACCCTTAACCAGGAAAAGCTGAAAGACATGCTACTACCTACTAGAATAGCTGAGTCTGTATTCTGTTACAGTGCTATAACAAAAAAGTACAATAGTTTCATTGATAGCATAGAGCTACAAGGATTGCTTGATTTAGGCACCATGGTTACACTAATAAAGAAGTGGTAAGTGTGTAAAAAAGAAAACTTTTACTAATAAGCATTTGAAGTAGTATGCATTTATTCAGATACGAATTTCAGACTGTGATTCTGTCACTAGTTTTTTTGTCTGAGTCAGCCCTTCTTGGAAGATATTACTGTCTTGAGGGAATTTCTATGACCACACCTAGTTTGCAATAATCTGGAAACTTGGTCAGTTAGAGGCTCTAGACATTGACTTTAACCTCAGAGAAGTTGATGTCAAAAAGGAGCAGACACAGCACAGAGCCCCAAGGGACACAGGTGGTGGCTGTCCTCTTTGTGGAGATAGACGTTCCTATCTTAACTTCTTGGGTCATATGTGAGAGCCACCCAGCTAGCTAACAAGTGACACAGGGATTTATATCTAATTCTGTGAATTTGTCTACAAGGTCTTAGTGAGGTATTGTAAAAAATGCATAGGCCAGGTAAAGGCAGGCAGTATGCACCATTTTGACCTCATCCATTGCTTTGGTGACCTTCTTGAAGAAGTCCACCAGGATGAATGGGTATGATCTGCTCTTGAAACCAAAGTGGGTTGTATCCAGTGTCTGAAGATTCCCTGTGTCATTGTTAATCATTTCCATGATAATTATTTCCACAGCTTTGCATATGAGACAAGTCAGGCTTATGGATCTGCAGTTACCTGGGTTCTTAGATGGCCTACTCTTATGCTGACAACACTTGTGCTAAAGAGCCATCATGGGAGTTAGAAACTCCAAGTGGTTAGGAAGGTAGTTTGCTGTTTCTACCAGATGAGCTATGCTCCTACCACCATAGTCTCTACTCTCCATAAAATGTATATGTTGATAGGACTCTCCAACCAGGGAAAGAATAGACTATAGGGTCTCACTTAGGCTGGAGTTGCCAGTCTCCTGCCCAGAGATGAACAATTGGTTTCATGTGATAACATAAAGGCAGCCACAGATTAAAGCACAGGAGATAGGGAAAACGGTGTTGTTTTACAAAATAGTAAAAATTAAGTGGTAATCATAAAATTTCACGGCTAGTGGTAATTTCTTGTGTACATGCCAGAACAGACTGGTCATCAGCTGGCAGTAGTTGCCCTAGCAAATATTAATATAGCTATATACAGGCTTCATTCAGTAAATCAAGGAATAGATTCAAAAATAACTTTTAATATAAATGATAATATTTAAATGTGGCATACACAGATACATCCTTATTTGGTCAAACAGAAATATATGTGAAGGAGAATCCTAAATGTAAACTATGTTAACTAGTCCAATAACTTTACTTTTTTGTCCAACAGGAGACATCTTATGAAAGTAATATTATACAAGGTCTTAACTGAACACAGAAAGCTGAAATGAGCTGTCACATAAGTTTGATAAGAAAAGAAGAACTATAGCAATACTGTCTGTGTTGTTCCTTTGTGTTACTTAATATTTTGCAGAGGTGATAAATCAGATTGTTAAATGTCAATATTTATATGGCACATTAATATGTAGCACCATGCTGCGCTGTTATATGTATGGGTTTTTCATATGGTATGCAACAACTTGCATTACCTGTAGACAGTTTATGACAATACTGATGGCTGCTAGCCTATACTTGATATTTCATTTTGCAATTGTTTAAATTAAAGAGTCTGCAGTGCTGATAAATTATGACAACTACACAAAAAGAAAAAACATGAAGTATTTCCATCTCAGGTAAAATGAGGTTAGAGTTAACTATAACCACCAACTTCCATTATTAAAGTCTTGTCAGTTCATTTTGTCTATTGATGAAGTCAAGAGCAGATGTTGATTATACCCCTTGCAAATTATTACTTAATGTAGTCTTTACTCAAAACACCTACATAATCTCAGAAAGCATGCAATCTTTATACTGCCTTTCTTAGTCTCCTGCAGTTTCAGGATGAGTTAGAAGAACTTGGAGCCCTATGCAGCAATATACAAAGAGAGTGAAGAGACAACTCATATCTTAAAGAACACTTATATGTGTTTCTTATGGTCCACCTCTTACCTTGGACATCCTTCTATGACACTCCTGGATTAACAAGAGCTCTTGATTACAGAATAAATTAAGAATGTCTTATACTTGCTTAAGAAAAACAAAAACTCTGCATATTACTGTACCTTACAGTTCCTTAACTGAAAATGGCCTTTGTGAAACTCCATTCTCATTTCTATTCTAAATCCCATAAAGCTTAAGCTATCATTCTGGAAGGCTGAAGAGACAGGCAGCCCTATAGAGAATATCAACATTTGCCAACACTTGACAAGGTCAAAAAATAAGGGCATTCATCAGACCCAGGAGAGTTATAGACAGTTCTGTCATAAAGTAACTACTCCAAAATAAATCTCTTTATTTTTTAAGGAAATCAAGCCCAGCATAATTAACTTAATGAACTCAGTATTTTACCTGGTACTTTCCTATACAAGAAATTTATCATGCTGTTAGGAAACTTAAGCACAGTAAAGCTCCTGGTTCAGGTGATCAGTCTGTCTGTGGATATGTATAAAGAGCTCCACTCCCTGACTGTAATTCGTATTACTTTCTTAACACAGATCATATTCAGCCCTATTTTTGTTTAAAAGAATACTACCATCTTGAAAACAAGCACATCTTATCCCTATTTTAAAAAAATGGTAAAACAAACTCAATCCTTCTTCATATAGACCTGTTTAGCTTACAAAACTGAATAGAAATAAATACTTTCATTTGCGCTGATCAATTTCAATACATTTCTCTATAACTGATTCATGATGATTAATGTGGCTTTATTAAAATATATCCAAAGTAGACCACATCCAAAAATCCCTTATTGTGATGCATAATATCAGTACCCATAAAACCTATGCTATTGCTATAGACTGGTTGCAGAAAAGTGATTTTCTCAAGCTATACTGGTCATACTTTTTTGAGGTCTTGAATTACCTGAAGCTTTTTCCCACATTCGTCGACTCTTCTAAGGCCATATACCATGAGGCCATTAGCACTATAAACAGATGACAACTATTTTCCAACAGTATCCATCTGCATTGTCTCCCCGTACTATTTGCTTTGATGACAGAACACCTACAGCAGCCTATACAAGGCCTCATTTCAAAGGCTACCTTTATACCTTACATGGGTATCACCGTATACAGAGGTGACATGCTAGTTGTCCTTCACAAATGTGCACAAATTCTTTCAGCCTTTTGGAGTGCATTGCCTTAATGCTGTCCCCTTTCTGGGTACCATGTTAGGTTCATAGGTTCTTACTAGGTATATCACCTAGACAACCACATGAAGTCTAGCCATGGAACTGACAAAGTTTAGTAGGTGCATCTTGTACCACACTCATTGAAGGTGATACTGCTTACCTAGGAATAAATGTGTGGGTGCCCATCCAATTGTCAAGGCAGAAGTGAAACAGGGCCCATGAGTTACATTGCCTACCATGCAAGGGGAGCTTATTCCATAGTTAAGGGTTCCTTTGGCTGAGGAACCAATCTATCCAAGAGATCTTGCTTATGTTGGTATGAAGGATGATAACACTGGAGTGAATGTTTTTAGTATTACCAGTATTTCTAAAGTGTAGGTGGTTCTAGTAGAAAAGGATCTTTCATAGCCCAGAAGATGAGGCAGATGTACCTGGGTAGGAGACAATATAAAACAAAGAAAAATTACAGTATTTTCACTCTCTCGATATAGTTATGGGCACATGGTCCTTTATTATTTCTTTAAAGATAAAGCATATTGCAGTTCTGCTAGCTGAGCAAGGTGTTTGAAATGGTACATCCTAAATAGTGCCTTGGATTTTATAATTGTCTAGATGAGGGAAGAATAGATGATTATGACATCCTTGGATTTTGAGGATGTGCTCTTGGTAATTAACTGGATAAGGTAGACAGATGTTTTAGCTAGAATTGATACATGGAAAGTGAAGGACAGTTCATTGTCAATGATCTCTAGTGACAATGTCAGTCTTAAGCTTGGTCCATTAATGTGATAAACTGTAGGACTGACTTGTTTCCCAAAGGCAGCTATATTACATTTGTGGCATTAAGCTTAAGGACATGGTGAGTTCACCTCTGGAAAGCTTTTGTTGAAGGATATGGATGTTCATGCTGAAGTCAGTTATACTACCAGATTTGCAGTAATCATAATACCACCAGAGTCACAGTTATCATAATACCACCAGATTTGCAGTAATCATAATACCACCAGATTTGCAGCAATCATAATACCACCAGATTCACAGTAATCAGAAAGCCTGGTTAACCATGGATATTTTACATTATCATTTACAGTGGAGAGGTGTAGCAGAGTCAGGACACAGCCCAAAGGGACACCAGTAGTGATATTTCTTTTTGATGAGAACATACCAGCATCTCTTATTAAAACCAGTTTGTGAATCAATGAGCAACATAGGGGTTTATTTATTTACATTTATTTAAAAGGTCAGATCATTGATCAAATATAACCAACTCCAGGCTTAGCACAGGTTGCAAATTCAACAAGAAAAGAACAAACAGTATAAACTATGAAGTGGAAACGTACAACATTTTTACTTTGCATATGTGGTAAATGGCCATCATAAAAGTTTAGATAAGTGAACTTGTCAATAATGGCTGCATGAGCAATCATATCAAAGATTTTAACAAGGTCAATTTCAGCAGTATGAAGAGCATGGCTTATGTCACTGACATCTGTAACATTTTCAAAGAAATTAATCTGATTAAGGAGATAGGTCTGCCATTTATGAATCCAAACTGATTATGTTGAGGGCCTTTAGGTCAACAGTTCCTTGTTTATGAAAATGACCAATATACATTCCATGATATTAGAGATGCTGCTGGTGAGCAAGGCTAATAGGATGATATTTGCCAAGGGCTGTGGTGAAGATGCCCTTGCAGAGTGGCTATTCCCCCGGAGGTCATTTACCCTGTTGAAAGACTAAGGTTGAAAAGGTTTAGGAGAGGTTAAGAAATACTGTACTTTGTACAAACTAGGAGACAGCCTAGTATATTGTCTCGGCCTGGGAAACTATTATTTTTGATTTTGGATAGAGTTTCCATGAGAGAACATGTGGGTGAGTGGGAGAGATGAAACTTGAACTTAATCTGTGAGGTAGAACATTGGCTATTACACCCAGTTCAGGAGAGGTAGCAGCACTCAGTCAGAGCTTGGTGCAGTACTGTAGTACTGCCTGTTACTGCTAATACTCCTACTATAATTTTAAAAGGCCTTAATGATATTCTTAGAATAGGTGTCAAGTTTCAGTTCATATACTGCTTTAGTCTTCCTAATGGTGAGATTGAGTTCATTGATGGCTTGCCCAAGTACCTTTTCATGGTGTGAGATGGGGAATCTTTTGTATCATGCAAATAATTTTTTCCTCTTTTAATATAGCTGGTTAACTTGTGTATATCTGTGGCACTAATTCATTCCATGATGGGTATCAAACCTCCTACCTATCTAGTTTAGACAATCCAGGGAGCACTGTAATATTTGCCAGTAAAACTGGATAAGTCTGATTCTCAGGGAAGAGACTGCACTTTTGTTAAGATGACATCATCAATGTGTGTGTCAAAGTGGATGTTACTGTAAAATAGGAATAAGAGACCTGTCAGAACAGAAATCTGTTTATCTCAGGAGAAGTGAATACACCATTCAGTGACACACACACATACACACACACACACACACACACACACACACACACACACACACACACACACACGTTTTCCATGGTGTGTATTGAACTTCCTGCCTGTCTAGTTTACACAATCTAGAGAGCACTGCAATAATTGCAAGTGCCACAGGAGATGTACAACTCTTAGAGGACAGATTGCACTTTTGTCAGGATGACCTCATCATCATGTTTCAGAGAAGATGTTACTATAAAATAGGGATAAGGAACCTTTGAGAACAGCTAAATGTGTTTATCATCTCAAAAGAAGTGGATACACCACCCAGTGATAAACACATTCTCTCACAAAGACACACACAAACACAGATGCATGCACACACACACACACACACACACACACACACACACACACACACACACACACACACACACACACACACACACACAGATGCCCACACACTCCCACACATGCCCACACACACCCACACACACCCACACACATACACACACATACACACACACACACACACACACACACACACACACACACAAGTCTTCCATTCCATGCTGGTATTCAATATCCTTTCATTCTAGATTACACAGTCTAGAGAGCACTGTAATACTCACAAGCACCACAGATGAAATGTGACTCTTAGAGAACAGATTCCACTTTTATCAGGATGATATCAGTGTGTTTCAGAGATTATGTTATAGTAAAAATAGGGATAAGGGACCAGTGAAAACAGTTACAAGTCTTTATCTCTGGAGAACTGGATACACACAGTCTCATACACACATCCAAGTCTTCCATGCTGGGTATTGAACCTCCTACCGATCTAGCTTACACAATCTAGACAGCAATGTACTGGTGATAAGCACCCATCACAGTGGAAGACAGACAATACCTGTGTGGAATTGGATATTGGAATATTTGTAAAAATCATTGCTTGGAAGAGATAGTATTGTGCATCCCAGGTCAGACAACAAATGCATGTGTGTGCCAGGACAATGTAACATCACTATGGTTGTCACATGTAATGACATGCCTTGATAATGCAATGTAGATACTGTCCTTACTGTACATTATGATACTGTTTGGGACATTGACATGTTCCACATAATGGGATAACATACACATTGACTTTTGCACACCACTGAATTATCAATCAGAAATTCCTGTGCCTTCATGTAGGCATGACTGCACACTTGTATTGTCTCATCCTTGCACTATGTGCATTGGCAGGACAGACATGCAAGTTGCACATATGACAGTGCATTGCAGAATGACAGTGACGGAAGTGATGACAATAGGTTAACCAATCTGGTAACAAAGTGCAACTGTAAACACTGTAGAACAGACACATTACTTCACAAAAAATTAATTAGGTGAGTTAACATCATTCAAAGCTCATCATCTTTGGGCAGCAGTAATACTGGCATACAAATTCTCTGCAATAGAAAAACTAAGATTCTTTGATATCCTCATTTGTTTGTTCGACTGTTTAAGCACAGTGCTGCTAAGCTGCTTTGCTCTTCTTATAGCAAAGTTTTAGCACATCTGTAATCATTCCTTAAAGTGCTGAACTTACAATAGTAGTTAGCATTAGTCTATGTTGCTCTGTACAGACTTCCGTGCAAAGACCTTTACAAGACAGCATTTACAAGAGATAAGCAGATTGGCATATCAGCAGGATAATGATATGCTAAATAAAGGGGGGGGGGGTTAGCCAATATGTACTGAAATAGTAGTCAGATGATCCATCATGAGCTGTCATCTATATGTATCCAAATATTTTCAACATACCAATAAGTAATTTACACTTGAGTGTTATTTTAGCACAATAGGTGGAAATTTATATTTTTAAAGTTAAAAGTTGATAGCAGATTTCAGCAAACATGAATATATGTAATGTTCTTTATTAGCTTATTGAATACGATAATCCATGCGCCCATCTCTTCATCTTGTTTAAATTTACAGCAAACTGAATAAACATAGCTTAACACAGTGGTGTTAAGTGAGACAGAGTAATGCAGATGACGACAATCAAATCCAAATATATCGCTGTAAGCATTGTTCTTCCATTTAGCATTAGTTACATTTGTTAGCTGGTGCCAAACATTGTACAAATGTAGAGGTGGAAAAATAATGATATTGAAGATAAAAGATACATTGTCAGAGTTATGGAGGCAGGGACAACATAAATTATAAATGAGGAAGGAAAATGGTGGCTCATAATAATATATAGACAAAAGGTACATCTAAATTATTGAACCAAGAACAGTCATTAACACTTACCCAATGTTATTTAAAAAATCTTTCTACACATTTGAGCATTAGGTCATCATACCACAAAGGACCTACTACTTTTCAGCATTAAAATATAACTACTGAAGCACACTGAAAACATGTGGAAGAAGGAGGAGTGAACAGAGAAAGTTTCAGGCAGATGCAGAGAGAAATAGCACAAGTATGTTTTGTAGGATATGTAGGAACATCTGTATAGTGTTTAACCCTTATTACTTAAATCATCATTAATCTGTCCTGCTTTGGACAATAAATTAATTGCTACAGGTACAAATAAGGGGTGGAAGAGTGCAATAAACATGAATACCTAACCAGGTAAGGTTGGTTTACTAAGTCTCCCTGTTGGGGTTGAAATGTTTTTGAAAATGATGTCTTGCTGCACTGTTCCAGTGCTGTGTTAAGGAAATGTGTCACATGTAGATAAATAGAGGCATTTGCAATTAAACATATGACAGGAATAGCATTGGAACATCATGATGCGAAAAATACATATAGTGGTAATAGAACCCATGACACTATGCCAAAATGTCAGGCTACAAACATGGTAATTATCTTAATAGACAAAGTCAAATCCAGTGGAAAGAAACACTTGACATAATGTAATACTCCAAAAGATTTTAATCAAAGACCATAAACTCACAAAGCTTCTGGACCTACATCCTTCTTCAGTGTGTATAGAGAAAATTTCAACTTCACTTAAATATAAGCAGTGTAAAATCACATGACACAGTCCAGCAAATCGACATATCTCCCTTAAAGCTATATAACAATTTATAAAATATTCAACTACATCTTAAATATACAGTATATACAAAAATATATAAAAATACATATAAATTCTATATGAAAACTCTAAAACAAATTTTCTTTGACTATTTTTTTACATCTTTTTTTTTTTAAGACTCAGACTTGCATTAACTCCAGGCTTAACATCTGCCTGAAGTACTGCAATCAATTCATACTGACTCATCTCTAAGGCATTATTAATAACACCTCCCCTAATCTTCGAATAAATAACATTTATGACACAAAACTTAAACATATGCTCACAGCCTGCAACTTCAAAATGTTTTGCAAGGGTATTTCTACTTATCTTCCTTCTAATATCAGATCTGTGATCAATAATCCTGTCCTTAAGCCTACGTGTGGATTTTCCTATATAAAATGTTGAATATTTTACACAAGTAGCAAGATAAACTATATTATTTGTACTACATGTAGCAGATGCTTTGAAATAGTATTTTTTTCTTGTTACAGGATGTATGAACTTATTATCTGTTAAAAGATCAGAACAGCATATGCCATTATAATACAGAAATGTTCCTAGTCTTTTAATTGGCCTGTTTTCATTCAACTTCATATCTTTATAACATAAACTTTTTTTTAATTATTGCAATTCCTATAAGATAAATTGGGCTTATCACCAATAATATTTTTAATTTCTGGTACCAAAGATAGTAGACTTCAATTCTTAGAAATTCTATTTTAATATCCCTAAAACTTCTGTTAAATGCTATTAAACAGAGCAAATAATCACATTTATTATCAACTTTTCTATTATTCAGGTCAGAGCTCACATCAGAAAAGTGGGGTTTGGCAATGCTATCCCTTCTACTCAAAATTTTGATTTTCAAGTTCTCTAAATAATCAACATCATAGCCTCTCTCCTTAAAGTCATTGATCATTTCATTCATTTGCTGTTCACATCTCTCATTATTGGTATTCAACCTACTAAGGCATAATAACTGTCTCTTTCCTATGCCTCTAAATACATGATCAGCATGCATACTAGTTCTATCCTTATGCTTGCTAGCATGCACTTCTTTTTTATAAATAGATGTAGCAATTGTATTCCCCTCTTTGTATTCTGACATCTAAATAATTTACAACACTTTCTGAATAAGATGGAGTAAATTCTAAAAAAAGTGTACTATTATTGAGATAATGAGCAAAAATGTCAAATTCTTCAAGACCCCCTTTTCGAATTAAAACAATGTCATCCACAAACCACTTATAGAATAGCATATTTTCCATAAAGCATAGTGGATCTGCATATATAAACTGTTCTTCCCATTGCCCAACCACAATATTTGCATGTGTGTTGGCTATGGGATTACCCACAGCAACACCAGCCTTTTCATGAAAAGTAGTATTCTGGAACAAAATATATTGTTATTTAATACCAGTTTCAGCAGCTCACAGATAGTTTTGATTTCTCTTCCTATCATTTTTCCACTCATAGTCAAAAAATCTCTTATGCTGTTAATGCCATAATTATTAGGAATTGCTGTAAATAATGACTTTATATCCATTGTGACAAACATAAAATTCAATTCAGAATTCATTCTATGCTATTCATAAATATGATTTAAAAAGTCACCAGTATCTTTAATATAACTTTTTAACTTAGAGAGAAACTTACTCAAAATGTGCATTCAGATACATTGGGACAGGCTCAGCAATCCACCCCCCCCCCCCAGACACAATTGGCCTCATAGATGGGTTCTTTAAACATTTATATATTTTGGAAGGCAAAAATAAATTGCAGGTTAATGGGACAAGGAACTCTAAAGTAATTAAACATATCCAGAGAAATGTCTCCATTAATATGTTGTTCTTAAAAGAACAAGATTAACAGCAGAAATACATTTTTTAACATCATTGTCACCAATTTTTCCTAAATGCATAAACATCATTCAAAAACAGTTTCATTGCCCTTTCATAATCTGTTTTGTTCATAATTACCACAGCCCCACCCTTATCAGCTTGTTTAATCACAATTTCATCATTATTTTGAAGCTTTAAAAGTACTTCATACTCATTTGGTTTTAAATTATACCATTTTGTATTCCTTCTGGGCATATAGCTCACAGAGTTCTCTTTCACAAATAAAAGAAAAAGCATTCACTAAGGGGGGTGGGGTTTACTGGTACAAAAGTACTTGCCCATTTACATACATGTGAATGACAAGGAACAGAATCTTTAAAAAATAAGCTTAAGATTTAAATTCCTTATAAATGCCTTTAAATCAGTAATCACTTCTACAACTGTGTCTGCAGCTGAGGGAATGAATGTTAGTCCTTTCTAAAGTAGTTCTAAATCATCATTGGTGATGTGAAAGTCAGAATAGTTTACAACTATCTCTGAATTATGTTGCTTTTTCTCTTCAAACAACTCCATGTTTGTAGGCTGGTATTCTGCCATCTTGCCCCTCCTCTTTCACCCTTTCCTTTCATTCGACCTCTGGATTGGTTGCACCTCCATTCATCCACTTTCTCCAGTTGGTTCAAATGAAAAGGGGGCTTTGGAGAATTTCAATAGAGTGAGCCACCCCATTCACTTCTAAGTTGGGCATATGCATTTGAACTAATTGAAGGGTGTAGAAGTGTTAATACTTGTTGAATTCTGTATAGAAGCATCATTGGCGATATCATTTCTCGCTCTCCCATCACTCTGTTCTGTATTTATTGGAGTAGAGAAATTATTTAAATCACACATAGATCCATTTTGTGTATTAGTCAATCTATTACCGCTCATATAAGATCTATTCTCCCCTGTTGGTTTAGTTTGGATCCATCCTCTTTTGGCCAGGAAAAAATGTTTACTTGAATCAAAATAATTTTTAAGTCTCTCAGTAATTTGTGTTTCTTAACATTCTGCAGCTTTTCATCATATATATTCAGTATATTGACCATTGCATTATAAAGAGATGCATTGTCAATAAATACTGGCAAACCAATAAGTTCATTTTCAAGTTTCAGTATTTCTTCCTGCAGTTCCTCCACTATTTTAATAAAGAACTGATTCATCAGGGATATATAATCTGCACTTAATTTTAAGTTTAAAGTTTGCCATTTTTGTAAAAGCTCAGGGTATACATTCCCATAGGAAATCATTTTTAATATTCTCAGGCCTTGAGGAGCAATTCAGAGCTTTAAATAAGCAAAAAAAAAAAAATGCTGCCATTGCAAATTTTTAAATGTTTGTACCTTCTTCTCTAGTGTCTCAGTCATTTCCTTAAAAGTTCTATTAGACTCTTTTATTAGACCATAATTAGAGGAGTTAAAGTCCTTCAATTGTGCAAGCAAAGGATTATTTGAATTTTTCAACATACTATAGATGGATTGACCAGCATTATTATTGCTTAAATTAGAGCCAGTTGTTGCAGACTGTGTCATATTCAGGTTCAGATGACATCAAGTGCCCAAGGCTGATCCAAAAAGGTAAAGAATAGATGGTGAAAAGGACCAGAACTAAGGTAAACCTTCACTGTAACCAAGAAAGTCCAAACAAAGTCAAAATCCAGTGGAAGGAAACACTTGACATGTAATGTAATATTCCAAAAGATTTTAATCAAAGACCATAAACTCACAAAGCTTTCAGACCTACATCCTTCTTCAGTGTGTACAGAGAAAATTTCAACTTCACTTAAATATAATCAGTATAAAACCACATGACACAGCCCAGCAAATCAATATATCTCACTTGAAGCTACATAACAATTTATAAAATATCCAACTACATCTTAAATATACTTTACAAAAATATATAAAAACATATATATATATATATATATATATATATATAATCTATTTGAAAACTCTAAAAACAATTTTTCTTTGACTATTTTCTTATAATTTTGACTTTGTTGGACTTTTTTACATTGAAGGTTTACCTTAGTGCTGGCCCTTTTTACTGTTTTTTAATTATCTCAGCAGACCACATAAGAACTCCTAGTTTTATACATCCAACAGTCTAATAAAATGTTACATTAACTGTTCCACAGTACTGCTTTTAGTATGGCTTTACTCTGTATTCCGATAGTGCCTCAAATTTAAGCACACTTGCACAATAGTAATCAGACCACTGAAGATTAGAATGAAAGTTTCAGCTTTTGTATCAAGAACTTAAACAGTATTCACTGTCACTCAGCATTGCTGAACTATGCCACACTCTGTGCAAAAGCTGAGGATATAAAATGAACACTTTCTCATGAGTCATTTCTGGCCATGTTTGCATGGTGGGTGACTCTATTTTTTTTACCAGATTGAGTGTGTGAAAAAGGGATGGATAGGACATTAGTAAAAATGGGATTGGCAAGCAGAGGGTAGTACACATGGAAAAGAATATAGGGATTTGCAGAAGGGTTGTGGGAGAGCACCATAGTATCCAATTCTTCAAATTGTCAATGTACAACTGTACACTCAATATCATGACTTTGCAGAGTCACCACACCAGTGATGGGTGACCACAACAGAATAATGTTGTATGGCCAACTAGACCAAATTAGTAATTGAAGTGGAGAGCTTTGTATGGGGCATAATGTTTTTGTGGGACTGGTGCTTCTTTTGTTAGAGAGAGAGGAATGTTGGGAAATGTGATTAGCAATTAGCAATGTGAGGGTCAGGTAGTTAGGGTAGGTTAGGAAGCATGTGCAGACATACATGACATACAAGACAGACACAGATGGTAATGGAGACCCTATGATTTGGGAAAGGTCAGGGACATTGGAGGTGTGCTCACGTCCAGTATGAGAACAGTGAGAATCTAGTCCTCACCATCAGAATTGCCATCATCTCTTGCAGCAGATCCCTGTGTCAGTGCTGGATGTGGCATCACCTTTGTAATCTGACCCAGGACCTTTTAAACCCTGCCAATAAGTGCACTGAGACTCCTTTTCATTATATCCTCCACCAGCGCTGTCAGATCTTGCCAGGTGATAAAATTGTCATCTCACTACTACCACTCCAAGAGAGCGCCACTGCACCAGCAGCTGAGGCAGAGTTACCTGATGTACATGAAGCAAATAGGGCAGGGGTTGTAGATGCAACACTGAGAGATTGTAACCCTGAAGTGCTTGGTGTCTAGGCTGCCATCTGTAAAGGTATGGAAGGCCAAGCCAGTGGTCAGTGTAACGCTCTGTGCTATTGCTGATTAATTTTCATCACAAAGTTATGCAAACAGCAGACTGTTAATAAATTAACCTCCCAAACAAGACAAGGGTGGGGGGAGACAAATAATAAAAGATAATTACATAGATATCATGTATTGATCCTTGTACACTTTAAACAAACTGTTATTTAGCATAAATAAACAAGTATGATAAATTAATATTACACACCTGTGCAACATCGATATATGATGAAATTGTACTTATGTGTTATTAAATAAACAAATATCACTGCTTTGATATAAGAAATAGCTGCCTTTATTTCATTGTGACAGACTGGAGTTATGCATTCTAACTTAATAATTGCAATTAACATAATGCAATTCTTCTGAACAGACTGCTATTAACATCTTATAAATAATTATCAATTTAATAAATAAATAAATAAATTCTGCTTCTGGGTATTGAACCCAAACACAGTAAAGGTGGTATACTGATTAACTAATGCAAGCCGCAACACTTTCAGGGCAAAACATGCTTGAGATGAATGATGAGGTATGCCTGCTTGAGATGCTAGTTCTTGAAGAAATGAAAATAATATTATGGCTTTAATTTTTACTTGATTCATACTTACCCCTTGCCTGTCTGAGGTGAGTTAATTTCTGCTAGTGTACCGTGTGGTTTGCAGAAATCTCCTCTGCAACTGTAGAGAACAAAAAAAGAAAACAAATATGTATGAAAGCATAATGACTAACTCTGTTGTCTGGCTAGATAATTACTGCCATATCATAGACAGGTTATGGTTCAGAATACTCACACAACTGAAATGCAGTCCCATCAGTTCAGCCTTCCATCAGTTTAGGAGGTCCTTCTTGTGCTTTTTAAGATCACTACAGTGGTGACAACATTGTTCCCCATTTCATGGAATGCCAGTTGCAGTACAGACCACCTTGGCTAAGCTATACCAAATCTCAGCCTTAATACTGATGCCCCTTATAATCCCCCTTCAGCAGCAGCCTACAGCTCTAGTGCTTCATGAGTAGCACAACAAATATACTTGTCTCCTCAACACTCTACCTTTGTGCTGTTAATTTAGCACCATTCTCTCCATTGCCAGCTATGTCTGCAAAGTCAAGCTTACAAACTATGTCTGAACTAGCATCTAATTCAGATCTTGAGTGCTAGTAGTATTGTGCAAACATGCACAGCCTTGCACAACTGCATTTTCTCAAGTGTTAGCAGATGGACCCCTTGGCAGACACATTGGCACTACCTACAGCAGATAGCAGTAAGGGTGTGAAGCATGGCATTGAGCTGTTCCATGTGTGATGCTCCACCTATTATCACAGGTTCCAATGTTCAATAATGGACTGCTTAATGACATGGCCTTTGAGGGTTGCACTTTGGGAAGTGAAATGTGACTGAATTCTGGCATATTATCAGTTTGGGGTTTACCCAATGTTAAGCTATTATTGTAAAAGCTGGGAAATGAACCCATGGAATAAAGGAGGCAAATATTGCAGCTTATCATATTAACTGACATTGTCACAGGACAGCTAACTTTACATTCTAGAAATCTGACATTAACTGATATCTAAATAAATGGAGGTACACTTCAGAGAGGTTTATATGTGTGCGGTTTAAATTTTGTCTTGAAATACATTCCTATGGCTAGTCATTCTCACTGCAAGTATATATGATTCACTTGGATTCAGCTAAATGTGCTGACCAATATAGGTTGGGTTATGTTATATGCATATTCAGAAAAGTTAAGGGTCCTTAACACATAGTTGGGATATGTGATGAGTGATGATTACAACAAAGGTACTGTGCCCATCATAGATATGCTTGTGATTTTTACATAAACTATATTGATTGTCATGTCAAGGAAGGTGGACATACTTTAGATTGTGTATACATATATAATATATTAGTCATATATGCTAAAAAGCACATTTTCATCCTGCAAGGTTTACTGATAAGTTGTTTCCAAGAAAAAGTTTAACATTATCAGTTTTCTTTATTGTTACAGTCCTATTCAAAAATTTCTGAGAAATGATTTTTACACCCTTTTTAAAAAGTTATCTTAGTCTTATTATTTATCTAAAATTATTGCTTTTAAACCTTGTACTACAGAGATAGCTCCATGAATTCTCTACTGACTATGAATTTCTCCTTTCTGCACTGTCCAGTGTTCTGAAGACAGCACACTGTTGCCAGGTGTGGTTGAGCTACCTATGTCAGCCTACATTAAATTTTTCACTTTTTTCTTATTCAGAGAACCATGTTTATGTAATGTCAGCAAATAGAAAATATATTAAAAAAGTAATATATGTTAGAAAAATTACAGATAGTGAATGAAATGCAATGCATGGGTATATGTACCAATGAAGAGCAAGACTTACATTCAAGTGAAAAATTCTTCATTCTCACATCTCCTTGCAACATCTGACATGTACTTTGTGCAACACTTTATCAGATTTGTACTTAGTGACATATTATATTACAGTGGACAGACTAATGATCACATGTTGTTAGCAATTGTGACAACAGTGGATTTTTAAAAACCAATACAACAGTATCACAAAACATGTCATATATTCAGACAATCCTCTGTAAAAGTATCATGTTAGTGGATTTGAACCTTGTATCCGATATGCTTCTTCTATAAACTCACTGCACTTACAACATGTGCCACAGAGAAAGATACATGTCAGGAGTATTTTCTTCCTTGGGTCTATCCAGAGTGTTGTTGGCCATGCAATACAACCTGGCTGATATGAGCAACCTAGAAACTAACTTTTTCACCTTTTTCATTAAACCAAGAAAGTGATTTTATTTTTGCTAAGTGGTGTTCAAATGATACAAGATGAGATAAGACATAAAAAGCCAGCATTGAAATATTAGGACTGTTGATCTGCTATATAAGTCAATGTACTGGCAGACTTTTTTTAGTCCTTTCTGCCTGACAAACCCTTGCAAGGTCTATATCAGAAAGGGGGGATTATAAAAGCTGATTGTGCCTGCTGTCAGGGTAAGCACAGACACCAGCAAGCCATTAACAGATAACACTTCTCGATGCTTGTCCTCACATTGCTAGGGCAAGTGTATGTAATTATGTAGGTCTTGAAACCATGTTTACATTCCCTACACTTAGTGCAGATTTTAGTATTCAGGAATGTTAATGACTTCATTTGCATATTCACAATGCTCACAGGGCTGACTCTGCACTATATGAAGGTAACAGTGTAGGTAATCTCTCTCTCCCTCTCTCTCTCTCTCTCTCTCTCTCTCACTCTCTCCCATTTATGCAACATGCGATACATCTGGCAATGAGCACCTTTCAGCGCTTGTTGTTTCTATAGCAGTTACGGGTTTTACAGGCTCAGGTTGCTAGCCCAAGGCCCAACACTCCTCGGACGGTGCACTCCACATACTCGCATGCACATCTAGGGCCAATTTAGATTGCCTAATCCACCCACTGCATGTCTTTGCAATGTGGGAGGTAACCCATGTGAATGCAGGGAGGACATGCAGACTGCCACAGAAAGCACCCCAGCCGAGAATCAAACTGAAGAAACTCTTGCTGTGAGGCTAAAATACTAACCTCTACATCACTAAGCTGCCCTATGGTGTAAGTAATGCCCTTATATCATACTGGGGAGACTGTTTTAAAACACAGAACTAAATACTGGTACAATAGCAGGACTTTGGGAGATTTAATTATTTCTGTAGTACTGTATTGTTAAGATATGTTGCTATTTCTTAAATAATGTTTTTCATTTTAACATTAACAGGTGAAGTGCAGTGACTGATGAAAAGTATTTGTATAATTTTAAATGTATTAATATTTAGCCCTTCATTTTGCCATAACCATATCAGCATTTCTACAGTCATGGTATTGAATGCTACATGACAAATGTATTTAATTTGTAGGTCAAGTTTGCACACTTTTTGCTGATGATATATTTATTTTATTTATTAATTAAATTTGATGACTGGGGAAGTTCACTGGGCCAAGAAGAGTCCATTTTCAATGGAGGCCCAGGGAGAAAAGCTCCACAATAATTGCAAGTTACATTTTACATGTTACAAAAGGACATAGTTCATACAGCTAAGTAAACATTTACAGATAAGCTCCATGATATTTGCAACTGGCTTTTCACAATGTTACAAAAGTGAAAAGACATAATTCAGTACAGAAATTTCAACATTTACATAAAGTGAATATTTTTGTTATAAACTCAATTGTAGGTTTAACATTTCAAAATATATAGTTACTAGCCATTAGTAGGTTAGGAAAATATTATGCATGGAGAGGGTAATAGTATATTTGAGATTGGAGAGTATAGTACAATAGATATTAGAGAGAAAATATGTTTTTAGTAGGGGAGGGATTGTTTTGGGTGTGATGAAGTAATAGTAGAGGTAGTTGAATGAGTCAGTACAAGGTGGAATGGGGGGTTAATTTGGAGCGTGGCAAGGGCATTCCCATTTGGAAGAAAGATGAGAGAGTAGCTGAAATTTGAAATTTGTATGGTTAGGTAGATTGCATAGGAGTCTGGGGAGAGAGCTCCACTGTTTAACTAAGGAGTGGGACAGCAGTAGATGGCCATGAGGTCATGCAGGTTTGTGGACTTACAGGAGATTTTGTTTTTTGGATCTGAGTGAGAGGTTGGGAATATAAGGTTTTAAGGAACTAGTGAGAGCTGGGCAGTTGGCAGTTTTAAAGATGACCTTTTGGGCAATGGTGAGTTGTAGGTAACTGAGGTAGTTGGGTATATTAAGTATGTCAGAAAGTCTGATGTTATCTGTGTCAGCAGGGAAAGGAAAATGTGTTCTGTTTGTATATTTCTATGGACTGGACTCCACAGCAGTGAACATGAAAGTTATAACAGTATGGTATTATTTTTCTAATGCTGCATTGATAATTGTTATTGGTAACACAGAAATGTACTACAGAGATGTTATAAAATCTATGCTGATAAAAAGAAGGATATTTTGAACTCAGTTATATGTTTTGAGGAGTTGATGGGTGTGGATTGGGGGGGGGGATTTCTGTGTAGTCATAGGCCATATACACATTTTATGAGAGTAATCACTTATATCATTTTTTTCTTTACAGTTTCAACACTTCCTTATCATTAGTGCAGGCATGAATTGTGTCCTTGTGGGTTGCCCTGCCTGGGGTTTGCCAGCTGGAGAAGGTTATGACTTTATTCCATAGTTCCTGTGGTACAGAGTTTAATTTCCACAAGCTTTATTGCCTACTGTGTAACCCTGTACAAATCTCTTAGCCAACCATTGCTTGTGCTTTGCCCTGAAATGGAATTTTGTATTCAATGGAACTACCTGGTCAACAAATGGATACTTATTACACCCTGTATAGATGAAAAATCCTATCAAGTTAAAGTTTGCCTTAGAATAACTACCTCTGCAACATTTCCCAGTCCCCCTGCTGCTCTAGGAGCATTTGAGTCATCAGCAGAGCAACATCACCTTGTTGGATAGTTTCAGTTCCATTGAGTATAGCATCCATTCTTCGTCTGTGTGCTATCATCCCAGTCCTGTTAAATCTCCCCATTCTTCTCCCTGGTTAAACCCATAGTAAAAAGCTGAAACTATGTACAGGCATTTTCCTGCTATCTCTGTGGCCAGCCTGGTGGACATATGAATCCTGAGATAATATAGTAATTGTCTCATGTATACTGACAACCAGTTGATTCTGAAAAACAAACACAGTATGTGAGAATGGAGTTACACTATGAAAATTGAAACACAACTCTCACATACTGACAAATCAACTGACAGGTTGTCAGCACATACAAAAATTTTCCTCATTAATTAAGGTCTTGACACATAAACCCACATATGCATAGGTACATACAAGAAACATATCAAAACCTCACAGGCCTCCTGAATGCTGCCTCAGAAATAACATGCAAACAAAAATAAGTTAACACCAATCACTACACATAAAAATACACATCACAGTGTCTTCACAACCAAGCCCCTAAGGTGAAACAACACACATTCAAACTTCTTGGTCATAGCAGACTCCATCATAAGACACACAGATGCTTACCTCACCAGGTTAGATAAAGACAGGGTTACAGTCAGTTGCCTGTCAAAGAACAGGATTTGCCAGATCACACAGGTACTCAGGTCACTCAACCACAAGTACTAGTATGACTCAGTCATAGTACATGTGGGTGTGAATGACCTGAGATGCACCTCTCTGGAATAAAAAAAAAAATTTATCTGCTTTTACTGTATTTGTGTTTCTTCCTACTTTATTTTGCTTTTGCATCATCTTTAAAGTACTCAATTGTATTTATTACTGCTTGGTGTAACTCATTCTAAGCCTTTTAGTCTAAGCACTTGGGCTTCAGACCAGTTGCTTTACATTAAGAAGGTTTGTGGCCTGCACTGTGGTGGCAGGACAGGTAGCTTACATCCTTCTAAGTTGGGAACTGCTGATTGAGGGATCAGTGTCTGTTATTCTAAAAGTGTATTAGTTCTGGTTTAAGCACTCGGGCTTCAGGCCAGTTATTTTACATTACGAATGTTCATGGTCTGCACTCTTGTGGGAGGAGAGGCTGGACTCTGCCCTTCTGAGCTGGGAATTTCTGGTTAAAGGCTTATAGTGCCTGCATATTTGAACTGTTTCTTACTGACATTGGTACACCTTGTTTGCTGTAGCATAGACTAGATCCAGGCCTGCTGAATCTAGCTTTGTTTGCATGCTTGTTGTTTGTTTGCTTATTTCCCTGAAACGCTAATTTCACCTAAAACGCGGCTTTTCAGCACTTCTGTGGATCCCTAGTGATATCTGCATTGCTTACTGTACTTATTTCCTTGTTTCACTTGAAAGAAAGTTAATGTTTGTCGTTTTTGCATTTAAGTTACCTGTAACACATTGCATTTAAGTTACCTGGCACTTGCTCACAAAAGCAATTATATGTCAGCACTAAAAAATTAAAAGCACTACGCAAACTCCCCTTGAGTACCTTGTTCCCCACTGGCCCTTTTTTCAATTATAAAGGAATTCTCAATACTATTCTAGCATGTCCAAAGGTCAGTTGTCAATCTCCTCTCCGGTCCAGCTGGTGAATCTGGGAATCTTGAGGCAATGTTACAACTGCCTCATGTACACAGACAACCCTCTCCTCCTCCCAACAAATTCCAACACATGTGAGAGATGCAACCATATAGCCAAACTGGAGGCTAAGCTCTCTCAACTGAGTACTGGCGTAACCAGTCAGGAGGAGAAGGAAACCACACTCACTACAATTCCAGTCTCACATAGACCTACCACGACAGCAAACCAAACACATAAACACACAAAACATACTCGGAGGCTCTTAATAAAAATCTGCCTAAGCATCAGAGACCTCCAAAGCAGACACCCAAGCAACCGCTACCCAAAACAAAACACGTGCAACACATAGCTCACAAAGCCAGTGTGCCAAACAGTCACAGCCCTTAAGGCTAAACAACACACCTGATACACTTGTAATAGGTGACTCTATCGTCAGGCACACTGACGTCCTGCTCACCAGGCTGAACAAGGAGAAGGTCACGGTGAGCTGCCTGTCAGGCTCTAGGATCCGCCACATAACAAAAGCAGTCAGGTCACTCCAAGGCAAGTACAAATATGACTTAGTCATTGTCCATGCTGGTGTGAATGACCTGAGATGTACCTCCTGGACTACATGAAAAGAGACATAGAGGAGCTCTCTGAGCATGTAGCCCAGGCCGGTATGACCCTGACTTTGAGTAGCATCTTACCCTCAGCAAGAATGATGCCACAATATGAAGACAAGATGATCAATTTCAACAATTGGCTTAAGTATTGGTGTCATTCAAAGGGGATCCAATGCCTGTCAGCCTGGGATGACATGCTTGACAAGCCACGATGCTTCGCTAGGGACGGCTTGCACCTGTCACCCCTGGGCTTTCAAATATTGGCAAAGGCTCTTGCTACCCCCATAGTGCCTTTTTTAGGCAAGGCTCAAAAGACAAACCCACCTCCATAGGTATCACAAGGGATAAGAAACTCAGAGTAATGCTACTCAATGCCAGAAGTCTAAACCTCAAGATGCACGCACTCGAAACTCTCCTTAGCATGGAGAACATTGATATCTGTGCAGTAACAGAAACCTGGTTCAAGGCTCCCGAGAGCACCCCAGCACTACCAGGTTATACCTCATACCATGCTTTTCGGCCCCAAAACCTGGCCCGAACTACAAAAGGAGGGGGAGTATCAATATTTGTCAAAGATACCCACACCTCCAGGTTGGTGGCACAGCACAAAGAATCAGAGACTATCCATGTGCAACTAACAGTGGGCAAAACTGCCTTCCAGTTTATAGCCTGCTACAGACCACCCTCCCAAACCCAGGAACCCCACTCGGCCTTCCTGAGAACACTGGAAAATATGAAGGTCTCTCCAAACACCATTATATTGGGTGACTTCAACTACCCAAACATAGACTGGGAGCATTACTCTAGCTCCAACACCCTAGCCCAAATGTTCCTAGAATTTATAAACTCAAATGCTATGGAACAACTTGTTACCACTCCCACAAGAGCGAAAAACATACTGGACCTGATCATCACCAACATGGGGACTCCATGCTCCAGACCAGAAGTGTATCCCTCACTGGTAAGATCAGACCATAAACTAATCTCACTGGATATTCACATCCCAACCCCACCCCCTGCCCAGAAAACCACAGTGAAAAACTTCTCTAAAGCAAATTTCACACTCCTCAAAACCGAGGTGGAATCCTTCAAAGCCCCCGGGCCTGTGGAAAATACGGCCCAGACTGCAGAATCCTTTATAAATGCATTCTATGAACACCTTCAGGAATGCATGGATCTTGCAATCCCAAATAAAACCAAGACCCAATCCTCCAAAGGCAGACGACCTGTCTGGTGGACCCCAGCCATAAACAAACTATACAACAGAAGGAGGAAGCTACTACATGATAGAGCAAAATCCCAAAAAGGGAAGGCATCTCTGATCAGTATTAGCAAAAAACTACGGGCACTCATAAAATCATCTAAGGCCAGCTTCAAGAGAAAAATTGCACAGGACACTAAGGATAATCACAAGGCTTTCTTTAGTTATGTTAGGAACCTGGGTGGGAATTCCCAGATATGCTCAGAATTAGTCCAAAATGACAAAAAATACACCAAACCCACAGACATTGCCAACATCCTAGCTGGCAGGTTGAGTTCAAACTTCTCCCCCCCCTCCCCACCAAAAGGGAAAATATCTATCCCAGCAGAGTGCTGCCCCCCTGACATCTCAGATGCTCAGGTAAGAGCCGCCCTCTCCAAGACGGTGTCCTGGGCTGCGTCCTACATGAACTCCAAGAAGAGCTAAACCCAAACATAAAACTACTGTTCAATCTCAGCCTTACTACAGGATATGTACCCAAAGAGTGGTGTACAGCAACAGTGGTCCCTCTCCACAAAGGTGGTGCCTCAATGGATCCTGGAAACTATCGCCCCATAAGCCTGACTAGCTTGGTCTGCAAAGCTATGGAAAGGATCATCATGGACCTCATAAATAAAGATATTGGGGACCTACAGACACTGGATCCTACCCAGTTTGGCTTTGTTAAGGGCAGATCCTGCCTCTTAAACCTGGTTGATTTCTTTGAAACAGTCACCAAGGCCATTGTCGAGGGGAAGGTGGTCCACACAGCCTACCTGGACCTCACAAAAGCCTTCGATACAATACCCACTCGGGCATTATAGATAAGCTCACCAGCTTAAATATAAACCCCTATGTCACTAGATGGGTTGCAAACTGGCTCAAGGACAGAACCCACATGGTTAGAATTGCTGGAGCCATGTCAGACTCCAAACCAGTTACAAGCGGCGTCCCACAAGGCTCAGTCCTGGGACCTCTCTTGTTCAGTATATATTTCTCAGAGGTACAGGCCAACATGGAAGGACTGTGGCTGACCAAGTTCACAGATGACTGCAAACTGGGCACCATAATCGACTCTCCAGCCGACACAAGCATCCTCCAAAAGGGTCTCATAGAAACAGACAACTGGTGCCAGAGCCATGGCCTCAAGCTAAACGCCAAAAAGTGTATAGTCATCCCCTTTGGCAAAAACAAAGTGCCCACAAATTACCACATAGGTGGTAATCCATTAAGTACAGAAGAAATAATTTGGGACCTGGGGACCCAAGTTGATAGCAATCTCTCATTTGACAACCACGTGGCCAAAGTGCTTAGAAGAACATTTTATATCGCCCACCTAATCATGAAGGGATTCACATCTAGATCAGGGGAGATCATCATGCCTCTTTACTCATCCCTCATCAGGTTCATGATTGAGTACAATGCCCATTTTGGGATGTACCTTACCAGACACCTGCAGCAACTGGAAAGACCCCAAAAGTACCTCACCAAGAGAATCACAGGGCTCAAACAGATGCCATATGCTGCCCAGTTAAAGAAACTCCAGCTTTACTCAGTGGCATACCGCTTGCTCAGAGGCGATCTGTGCCTGACGTATAAAGCCATGTCCAACCCGGAATTAATGGACATGCTGCACCTCAGAAAATCCAAATCCCATCGAGCTACGTGCTCGAGAGACTTGAACCTCAGCACTGAAATAAATAGGACATGCTGGAGAGACAGATTCATAACCCAGAGGCTCCCTTCACTCTGGAATAAAATCCCAGTCCAGGTTAGGCAGAGTCCCTCATTGACTCTCTTCAAGAGGAATCTTGATGAGTGGATGGAAGATCGTAGGTTTACCCCAGGTATCACTTCTGTGTCACTGTTAGACAGAGGCACAGTATACTAACCTCGAAAAAGGGCATAGCAAAATTAATTTAAAATGGGTGCTGAAAGCCAAACACACTCTGGCTAGGCTTATAAATGCCCTAGGGCAGATAGCCTAGTATGAACCTATGAACCTATATGAAGAGAGACATGATGAGAGAGCACTCTGAATGCATGTCACAGACTAGTATGAAACTCGCATTGAGCAGCATTCTACCCTCACCAAGAATGATACCACAATGCAAACAGAAAATGATTGACTTCAATATTTGGCTTAGCTACTGGTGTCATTCCAAGAGGAGCCAGTATTTGTCAGCCTGGGATGACATTATCAACAGACCATACTGCTTTGACAGAGATGGCCTGCACCTGTCACCTCTAGACTTCAAATACTGGCCAAGGAATAGACACCGCCATAGTGCCATTTTAGGCAGTGCCAAATCAACAGATCAGCCAACATAACAAATTTTTCTAATGCCAAGCTGAAGGTACTACTACTCAATACTAGGAGTCTTAACAAGAAACTGCACTCCCTGGAAGGTCTCCTTGTCCTGGAGAATGCTGACATCTGCACAGTTACAGAGATGTATTTCAAGGCTGCAGAAAGCACCCAAGCAGTGCAAGGCTATGATGCCTATCTTACATTCAGACCACCCTCTGAAAATCAAAAACAAAAATGAAAGGGGGAGTTATTCCCATTTACATAAACTGCATAGAAACAGCAGTACCTGACTGAACTAAACACAGGTCTAGCTGCAAAAACAAGCCACCTGAGGTGGGGGTGACAGAGGTTGCATATTTCCTCCAGTGTTTCCCTGTCCACCCTATATCTCTCAACAGTGTTTGTTTCATGCAGTCCATAATAAGTCAAATGGGGTCTCAACACCCTTCTTCGTCTTGGCCGAGGTCTGGCAGCAGCAGCTTCCTGATTAAAGCCCATTGCACAAACAGCATGATAATAACAGCAGCAACCCCTAAAATGTATTTCTTTTTCTATGTGTAATCGTGTCTGTATTCCAAAAGTTTTGGTGTACATGGCAAAAGCCTACACCAAGTGTACGTTATTGCTTTATAGCTTCTTGAATAACTCAGCCATATTAGATTGGTTAATTAGCATTTGCTCTTTATACTTTAATTAGAATATTCTGTCATTTCCCATAGTTTGGTGGCTCTACACATCATGAAGAGCCACTTAATGAATACCAAATTGAGTGCTATCATGTTGGCGGCACTAAGCAACGGCAACGTGATTGTTACACTTCATGCAGCTCCTTGTTAACATATCCTGCCCACTGTTTTTTCACATTCAGCCAAGTCATTCATTTTTCTTTACACCGCTGCCTCCTACCACTCAGCACACATTCCTCATGTTTCATTTCTCTGAGATTATTTTGCTCCTGTACGTGTCTGCAGCAAGCATTTCTCTAACATACTTTCTGTCATAAGTCTTAGTGATAATAAACACATTCACATGACAGTATCTTTAATTTTATTTTTAGTTAGTATATTTTTCTGTACTCAATAGGTGTTTATTTTCACACTTCTGAGACTATTTGACAGCCATTTCTTGTAATTGCATTCATTAGCAGCCATTCAATCCCTTGAAAGCAGGAGAAGCAAAAGAAAACATAGTGCCTCTCTATCAGTCTTCAAATTAAGCATCATTGTGTTATATTCCAGGAGAGAACTGCAGTGGTATACAAAACCAAATGGATAATTCAACCAGTCTTAGGTAGAACTTCCTGCTAAAAACCCAGCAACTGCACCTAACTAGTATAGGAGAGTGAGCAGCTAACATTGTGAGCCCCAAAAGGGACATGGAACTCCAGCTACTAATAATACTGGACTAGCCACTGGTACAATGCATGAAGGGAAATATTGTCTGCTCTGCTGATGAACATTGTAGCTACTAGAGAGAAAGATTAACAGTAGGAAAATGCCTTGCATATTGCTAAGTTTGTCTCTCAGGCAAATCAGTGGTTTACATAAGGCATAATCAGCTCATAGGTGTTTACTAGGCTAATGACCACAATGGTCTTTTTAAGGCTAGTCATGCATCTCAAATCTGTGATAAGTTCTGATACCCTTGACAAGTATAAGCAGGGGCTTGGGAGATAAAACATTTACAAGCAGAGGCCTGGGAGATGAACCATTTACAGATTGCCTGTGTACATCAGAGACATAGGAGCCAAACCAGGGATGAATTTCCTGTTCCCCATCCAATTGCCCAAGTCTCACTGGAATGGGGTTAGGGAGGAACTCTGCTTCACATAGATGGGGAGCCTGTTCCAGAGACGGGGTAGTCTCTGGGATACATACCTAATCTCTCCAGCAGGTCCTATTTATATTACAGGCAAGATTTAATTCTTTAGAACAGGTAATTCTGGTGCTGTTTGTTTTGTGGATATGCAGGAGGTCCATCAGGATGGGGTCTGATAATGCCCCGTATGCCAGGCATAGAACTCCCCTCAAAAGCCTGTAGGAGACAGAATACAGGGATAGGGCCTTGAGGCAGTCTGCATAGGACGTTTTACTTACGCCCTGTATTCTTTTAGTGAGTAACCTCTGTGGATGTTCCTTGAGGCAGTCTGCATAGAACATTTTACTTACTCCCTGTATTCTTTTAGTGAAGAACTTCTGTGGATGTACCAATTGTTGGATATACTTGGTTAGGTACATACCAAAAGGGGCATTGTACTCAATGATAGGTCTGTTAAATGCCGAATACAGTGGAACAATGATTTCCTTGGACTTAGATGCCATACCTTTGTTTATAAGTTGCACAACATAGAATGATTTCCTCACTACTGTAGATACATGATTGTCAAAGGCAAGCTTACTGTCTATGTGTGTCCCTATGTCCCTGACTAGTGGGTCATCTCTAATGGGTGTGTTGTCAATATGATAGTTACTAGGGGTGAATGACTTCCTGAAGGATACTATTATGCATTTCTTGACATTTAGTTTTAGTCCATGGCTCTGACACCACTCGTTTGTTTGTGTCAGCCCTTCCTGAAGAACATTTGTGTCAATGTGAGATTCAATGACAGCTCCTAATTTGAAATCATCTGTAAATTTAGTCAGCCAGAAACCACAGACATTGGCCTTGAATTCAGAGAAGTAAATGCCAAAAAGGAGCGGTCCAAGGACTTCCCAGTTATAACCTCCTGGGTTCTGGCTGTGAGCCAGTTGACTATCTACCAGGTGATGTACAGGTTTGTACCTAACTTCTTCAGTTTGTCAACAATGCCCGAGTGGGTTATTGTGTCAAATATCTTGGCCAGGTCAAGGTAGGAAGTGTGAATCATTTTGTCCTCATCCATTCCTTTGCTGACTTTCTCAATGAAGTCCACCAAGTTGAGTAGGCATGATCCGCCCTTGACAAAGCCAAACTGGGCTGAGTCCAGTGTCTGGAGGTTTACCATATCACTATTGATCATTTCCATGATAATTTTTTCCATGGCTTTACACATAAGACTAGTGAGACTTATGGGTCTGTAGCTACCAGGGTCTGTAGATGACCCATTTTTGTGCAGAGGGATGACTGTTGCTGTTCTCCATTCAAGAGGCATGAAGCCTATTTGGAGGTTACAATTAAATAGCAATTCCAGAAGGCCTGATAGGTCATGTTTCATGCTAATTAGAAGGCATCCTAGGATACTGTCTGGGACCACTGATGCAGTGTTTTTGACCTTAGAGAGAGCATTAAGGACTTATTTATAGCAGAGGGGGTTATATTTGATGGTATTTCCTGAGGGAAGGTTGAAAGGGAAACAGGGATAAATCTAGAGCTGAATTTATCAGCTAGTAGGTTTGCTATAACTTCTGGTTCAATATAGGTGGCTCTATTTACAATGCGTTCCGCGCACAATTATGTATTGTCTTTGAGTTTTCAGACATAACTAAATAATGCCTTGTGGTTGTACCTGGTCTGGGAGGATAAATTGACCTCAAATTTGGCTTTGATAGACTTTATTTGCCCTGAGTTGTTTGTTTAGTTTAATGAGAGTACTTTTATCCTGCTGGGTGCTGTACCTCCTATTTTTTGCCATGCTTTTTTCCTTCTTTTATACAGCCTCCTGATTCTGTGATTCCCCCAGAAGCTAAGTATTATTTTTTTGTACTGGAAGTAGTGCCAACGGACATTAGAGGGGGCCCACGGAAGACCCATCTAGAGTATAGAGAATTCTACTGGCAATTGACTTTAGAAGCTACTAAGCCACCTGCTCTCAATGAAGCAGTCTCCCTAGCCCCAGTTTTAAAGCTAAGAGCAGCCGTTATAATATAACTGCTTTTTTCACTCTGACCACTAGATGGTGGAATAGTTTAAAGTTTTATGATTTTTATGAATGATGTGAATTTTATTGTGAATACTAGTGTTTAGTATTTTGAATATATATAGTAATTGTATGATGTTAAGTTGTCCATCTCGCCTTCATTCTTGCTGTTTGGGTTCGGAGCCGATCCTCGGCTCCAACTTGGCCATCTTCTATAGCTCGAGAGCTGTTTACTGGCTCGAGGCTACCCCTTATTCCAGTATGCCCAGCGTCAGCTACCCAGATCTCGTTTGCTGCTTCAGCTGCGAGGTTGCTTCGTTACTGGCTCAGACTTAGTATAGTTTTTGTCTATTAATATATTGTTGTTTATTCTTGAAATTTTGTCAAGTATTGGTCATTTTTTTGTACTAGATATATTCCTTTATACCTTATCGCTTTATTGTGTATTTGTTGGCTGTCGGTCCATAACTCGCAGGCCTTCTGTTTCCCTTGAACTCGTTTAAATTAGAGAGTCCCCCCCCCCCATTAGGATAACCGTTTAAATTAGAGGCTTGCCTTTCTGTTCTTTAACTGTAAAAAAAAAAAATAAAAAAATAGTCTATTTGTTTCTTGTTTTTTGTAGTATAGCTTTTTATTATTGTTGTTGCGGTTGTTGTTACTATAATGTCTAAAGATACCAAGGTATCACAAGGACAGAGTTTCTCTGAGGACCGATCCATCCTTTTTATCTGGCTTCAAAAAGTGTGACTCATGCTGTAAGAAAATGTCTCTGACAGATGGGCACACTAGTTGTGTATATTGTTTGGGCGCTGTTCACTTGCAGGACTCCTGTTCTATATGTCACGCCTTTAGTCCAAGGGTCCTGCAGGAGTGCAAAAACAAATTAATCCTTCGGGGATTATTGAAGCCTCAGGATTCTCCGGCTAAAAGTACTCAACCAGCGAAATCCCCTAGGTCTGTCAAGCTGTCGGCTCTACCTTCAGAGCCGATTCCTTTACTGGACCAACCAAGTATGTCGGTGCCAGCTGGCACCGACAAGACAACTCCTCCGTTGGCTCCATCTGCTATTTCAGAGCCATCTTGGAGCCATAAGAGACTGAGGTCTCCGTCCTTGGAGTCCATCCACTCAGCACCTCAGTTACCTTTGTTACAGAGTGAACGTAGCCATCATTCTTCCCACTCCTCTCGATCCTCTAGATTATCGGATCATGATGTGGAGAGAGTAGTAAGTAGGTTGCTTAAGTGACAGGCACTGGCAAAAATTCTGTCCGGCCCACCTCAACAGGTATCGGCTCCAACCGCCTCTATTTCTATTCCTCCTCTGACTACATTTAGCTCGGAGCCGGAGACCATGGATCCGCAGGTAGTAGAACCGTCGGCGCCGATCATCATCTCTCCTTTGGTTCCGACGTCGGCTCCAATTACCTCGATTATACCTTCTATCGAGGGATCTGACAGCTGAGGCTCTCTCATCGGCTCCAAGGAGGGGAGTGGCATCAGACCCTTGTCCGACCCCATTCTCCCCCTCGGAGCTACGGTGCAGGTGAGCTCGCCTCCAACATCGGCCTCGGAGCCGTCACCCTCGACACAGAGAAAGACTCCTGTTTCTTTGGAGCCGGAGCTTTCTCTGCCTAGAGGTCGAGACACCTTCGAGGTCATGCAGAGTGTGCTGTCCCCCGAAACAGCTCTACTGCCAGCTCCATTGGCTCCTCCCCTGTGGTGTCTGTTCCAATCTCTACTCCTCCTCCAGACCCCAAACATAGGGAACCTATGCCCCAGGACATCCCATTGGGTGATCCCTCTTCTTCCGAAGCCTCCCCTGATCATTCGAAAGAGCCTCCCCGGAAGAAGAAGTGCAAGAGGAAGCACATAGACTTCCCTGAGTCTGTCACTCCAGATATAGACATGGATGAATCGGAAGGTTCAAGGTCCCCAAGGTCCCCCTCTGAAGATGTTTCCTTTTTGGACATCCTTGAAATGCTTAGACAGAGGTGGGACTGGACTTCCCTAGCCCCTACCGAGGACGAGTCTGTATACCTGGACGCATTTGGTTCCCAACCTTCGACCTCCTGGGTATCTCCTCCTTTCAATCCACTCATGTCTGTAGTGGCTCGAAAGGCTTGGTCAGCTCCAGATTCTGTGAAACCTACTCTGAGGAGACCAAACAAATTTATTACAGCCCCCCCAGGACAAGCAATTCCTCTCCAAAGGTGTGCCCGTTGATGCCATGGTGGTAGCAGCAACCACCAAGAAAGAGTTAGCAGAAACCTCTTCATCTGTTCATCCTCCGAACAAAGAGTCTCGGACAATGGACAGATGTGGAAAGTGATTGTTTGCTTCAGCGACCTTTTCAATGAGGTCCCTGAACTATCTATGCTATTTTACATGTCGTCAAAGGGATCTCCTGAAAGAGCTTGAAGATACCCTTCAAGATCCTACAGCTGAGGGAGCACCAGCCAAAGTAGCTTCTCAGCTTGCGACTCTTAATTCCATAGTCAACTCCTCCATGAGACTGATTTCCTATGCAGCCAATGGAGTGAGCAGAGCTTCAGGGACAGGTGTGGCTCTCAGTAGACATGCTTGGATGCAGCTGTGTCAGTTTGCGGAACCTTTTCGAGCGTCCTTCACCAATACTCCCTTTGATGGCTCCTTTCTCTTTGGGCCTCAGGTGAAAGACACATTGACCAGGTGTGAGCAGGAAGCCAAGACTCTCTCTGCTGTGGGAGTCCATTTTTCCACTCCTTCCAGACCTTATTCCCAAGAGTCAGAAGAGCGGAAAGATGTGTTTCCGAAAATCCCAGGGACCCTTGCCTGACACACGTGGTGATTTTTCCCCCAGACGCAGAGGGGGAAACAACAATAACAGATGCCGCCCTCCTGGCAGAGGGGGACCGCAAAACCAGGGTGACAGAGACGCCTTCTCTGCCAAGCCCTTCCAGCATCCCTGAAGGGTTGCCCGACTGCTCACCTCTGGAGGCAGTCGGGGGAAGACTTTCGCTGTACCCAAAAGCCTGGCAAAATATAACAGGAGACAGATGGGTACTATCCATCATATCTGGAGGTTACAAAATTCCCTTCCATCAATCCCCCATAGAATCAAAAAAACCCATCCCAGATGTCCCATCCAATCTAAGGGATCAAGCAGTCACAGAAGTTTCAAGACTGCTAGAAAAAAAGAGCCATTCAAGAAGTCCCCGCAGACCAACTAGGATCCAAAACTTACTCAAGATTCTTTTTAGTACCAAAAAAGACAGGGGACTGGAGACCAATACTGGATCTCAGCAGATTGAACAAATCTGTACAAAAAGAAAAGTTCCAGATGGTGACACTGCAGTCCATTTTCCCTTTTCTGGGTCAGGACAATTGGATGTGCTCGATAGATCTTCAGGACGCATACTACCATATCAAGATGGACAGACACTCCAGGAGATTTCTTCGCTTCTGGGTAGGGGCCAGTCATTACCAGTTCAGAGCTCTGCCCTTTGGTCTCACCTCAGCCCCCAGGATGTTCAGCAAGTGTATGGCAGTAGTCACGGCTCACCTGAAGCATCAATAATTCCAGGTGTTTCCCTATTTAGACGACTGGCTCCTGACTGCTACCACCAGGTGTCCACTCTTAGAGGCACGGGATTGTACAATCACATCATGCACTCAACTAGGCATTACAGTAAATTTTGAAAAATCTGCCTTGTTGCCCTGTCAGTTTATCACATACATAGGAGCAGAATTAAACACAAAAGAAATGTTTGCAAGATTACCACAGGAACGAGTTTCCACTATTCGTCAACAAGTGTTAATTCTAATGCAGAGCAAAAGGGTTCAAGTCAGACATGTCCTCCAAGCCTTAGGCTCCATGGTAGCTGCCATTCTTCTTGTCCCATTAGCGCGTTTGCACATGAGAATCCTTCAGTGGCTTCTTTTCATGCAGTGGTCTTTCCAGGAACTACCCATGTCTCACATGATCCTGATCACAGAAACATGCAAAAGGCACCTTTCTTGGTGGATGGTCTCCCCACTAGTAATTCAGGGCAGACCTTTCATACAACCCCCTCCGGTAGCCACAGTGACCATGGACGCCTCCCTGATAGGATGGGGGGGGGCCATTATCTAGGCAGGACAGTCCAAGGCACTTGGCAACCTCACGAGTACCATCTGCATATCAGTGTCCTAGATATAAGAGCGGATCTCCTAGCGTTGCAAGACCTTCAAGACTCTTTTCCTTCCAGGACCATTGCAATCCAAACGGACAACATGTCAGTGGTGTGGTACATCAACAAACAGGGTGGGACCAGGTCTTACCCCTTGTGTTGAGAAGCACTCAGACTGCGGCAATGGGTGATTTCCTCCCAACGTTTTCTGATAGCAATGCACATCCCTGGGAAATCCAATGTCATAGTGGACAGGCTCAGCAGAGCTATCCTCATGCCTCAAGACTGGTCTCTGAATCAGGATGTTGTGGATCTTATCTTCCACAAATGGGGACAGCCTTGCTGCGACCTATTTGCCACTCCTCTCAACAACAAATGCAGCAGCTACTTCTCCCTACTTCCTCTTCCAGGTCATATATCCAGAGATGCTCTAGTCCACGATTGGCCTCAGGGACTCCTTTATGCTTTTCCCCTAATTCCAAGACTCATACAGAAAGCAAAATTGTCGGGTTGCAAAATTATCCTCATTGCCCCATATTGGCCTCGACAGATATGGTTCCCGTTCCTACACCTCCACCTTCCAGATCTTCTGATTCACCAATCAGGCGAGTTGCACCAATCCCTTCAAACTCTCCAGCTCACAACTTGGTTACTCCACTTCCAACCTTAGCCAGGCTTTCCAATATCTCCCCAGCAGTCCATGATATTATTGTTCCCTCACATAAGTTTACTATGAGGAAAATGTATGCTAGTAAATGGAAACGGTTTTCTTACTGGGCAGAATCTAGAAATTTGGATCCCTTCTCAGCCCCAGTCCATGTAATTCTTGAATTTCTAGTACAGCTTTTTCAGTCTGGTGCGGCTTCCGCTACCATTAGAGTACAACTAGCTGCCATTTCTAATTTTCATATCGGTATGTTTAATTCTAGCATAATGTCTCATAAGCTCTGCAAGGCCTTTATGAAAGGAACATCTCTTCTTAGACCCCCACAGTTAGAGATCCTCCTCCTCCTCCTTGGGATCTCAATTTAGTTTTAGCTTCCTTAATTTTGCCTCCCTTTGAACCGGTGGCATTATGTTCTTTAAAATTTCTTTCTTGGAAGACACTTTTTCTGGTTGCTATCACTTCAGCTAGACGTGTCTCAGAACTTCAAGCACTATGTGTTCATCCTCCTTACCTGGTGTTTCACAAGGACAGAGTTTCTCTGAGGACCAATCCATCATTTATTCCTAAAGTCTGCTCAGAGAACAATTTAAATCAATCCATAGATCTCCCAGTTTTCTTTCCTAATCACAGCAAAAAGGCAGAATACAAACTCCACCAACTGGATGTACACAGACAATTGCATTTTTATCTCCATAGAACTAAGGAACTAAGAAATTCAGTCCAGTTATTTCTTTCTTATGCTTTCAACAAACAAGGCCTTCCAGTTTCTAAAGTGACCTTATCCAGATGGTTATCTGATACTATTGCCTTTATTTATCAGTTATGAAATAAAGAGCTACCAGCTAAACCAAAAGGTCATTCCACTAGAGCATTAGCCACCTCTGTAGCTTTTCAGTCTAGGTTGCCCATAGACTCAATCTGTGCAGCTGCCACTTGGGCAAACCCTCACACTTTTATCTCTCATTACAAGGCAGATATGGTCTCCCGGAGCAGAGCTTCCTTTGGTTCTACTGTTCTGAAGAGTCTGTTCCAATGAGCCACCCGGGATTGTAGGTGCTAGGGACTCTGTCCCAAACAGCAAGAATGAAGGCGAGATGGACAACTTAACATAAAAAAGTTATGTACCTTCCATAACGTTCCATGTTAGTTGTCTTCATCTCGCCTTCCTTCTTGCGTCCCTCCCTCCTTCCCCCTTCCTAGAGGATTGTGAGGAGTTCCCTTTTGTTTTCACTGGCTGAGCATCTTTTATTACTTCACATGCCAGTTAATTTATAACTCTTTCCTTGTTTAGGTGTATTGGACAACCAACTTTTAGGAACTGGTTACTCTACTTATGTTTAGTGTGCTCTATCACAAATGAGATCTGGGTAGCTGACGCTGGGCATGCTGGGATAAGGGGTAGCCTCGAGCCAGTAAACAGTTCTCAAGCTATAGAAGATGGCTGAGTCAGAGCAGAGGATTGGCTCTGAACCCAAACAGCAAGAAGGAAGGCGAGATGAAGACAACTAACATGGAACGTTATGGTAGGTACATAACTTCTTTTTTATTATGATATTTATTTATTTATTGCTAATATTAGTTTTAGGAAAGCATTTCCAATATGTTTTACATATTTTTAATATGTGTGCAGTAAAGAATTTATTTCGTAATAATTGCTTTACTTTAATGTTGTTGTTGTCTTTCGGCTTTTCCCGGTTAGGGGTCACCACAGCGGAACTCCGGACCGCTAATGATTGGCAGTAGATTTTCAGGGTGCCGAGTTGCCAGCTCGACGCCTAACCTTCAATGAAGGCACGCCCATTCACGCATGTCTTTCAGAATGCCACTCAACCCACGGGGAGGACATGCAGACTCCACACAGAAGACAAACCCCGCACACTAGCTGAGAATCGAATGGGAGAACCTCTTGCTGTGAGGCAACAACGCTACTGCTGCACCATCGCGGATTGCTTTACTTTAATGATGGTTGTTTAATTGAACTTAATTAAGGAGGGTATAAATAGAGTGGTATTGTAAAGGTATGCATTCATCTGATGAAGTCTCTTTGTGGATGAAAATACTGTTGTATTTTGTGAGCGTTAATGTGCTGTATCCTGTACTAATGTGAGTTTCGTGTAAACTGTGGATTACTAAAGGACTATTCTGCACATCGTGAGCTTATTCCAAGTGCTCATTTTATATTTTTGTGAAGTTTGTGGTTGGAGCACTATATTCTCTATTTTTCTGTGGTTTTTGGTGGCTATTTGGGGAGTATAGAAGAAGCTACAGCTACTGTGGGAGAGATATTAGAGAAGGGTGGAGAAATGGGCCAGATCAGCAAAATGATTGGCCAACTGTCGCAATTGATAGATTTACACACTCCTGCCTTCCAGTCCATGATTATGCTGGCTTCCAGCTTGCTTGGGAACCAAGAAATGTTTGTTAATGGCGAGAACGGCACAAGGAAAGTACATTCTCAATGAAATAGGAATGAATTCCTTCAGAACAGTGGAATAATGATGCTGATGGCTCTTGTGATGGTTTCCCTACTATCCTGACAGGGAATGGAAATGAAATGGACAATAGCTGTAGAGCTACAGGTAGTAAACATTTAAACACAAGCAATGGCCAAGATGACTGTTTTTTATAATGGACAAAGGTACAAAGCAGATTTTAAAACTGTTTTAACTACAAAATATATGTTTAACGAAATGGAACAAGCAGTTGAGGTTCCAGAAAATGAGATAAATGTTTCATATGTTAATAATTCATATTAATTAGATGATTTATTGTTAAAATTTAAGTTGCTGGATTTAGAGAATGCATATCTTAAAGAATGCTTAAAACTCAATATAGTACCGAAGGGCCTTAGGGTCTACAGATACCCCAGTAAAGTGAAAGATGGCTCTGATTTTCATAAGGAACTGCTGCAGATTTTTGATAAATCTAGGGCTGAGATAGTTAAAGCAATAATAAGGGAGAATGAAAAAGAAATGGATTTGATGCACGGTAAATTAGAGCAAGTAAAGCAAAATATCATTAGTGATTTCATGTTTACAATAGAAAATGAGAAAAATAAATACTTTGATATTTTGGGAAAGATTGAAGGAAAAGTAAAAATGTATATTGTAGGAAAAGAAGGAAAACTGATAGGGACGTGAAAGAATATAGAGAAAAAAATTGCCTTAAGCCTAAGGACTATCATAGTTTTAGTGAAGGCTATGTAAGAGAAGATGGAGAGTATTAATTAAGATATGTATCAGGAGGGGGATGGTAATGATGCACAAGTATTTAATATACATGATCCTTCTAAGTTTCCACCTCTCTGATGGTTGGAGAGGTTGAAGAACAGACCACAAATGTATTACAATTAACACAAAGAAAAGGGGAACAACAGGAACAACCAGTGGAGCAGGTAGATGATGGAGATGTAAAATGTGAAATTATTATTTCTGATGGTTTTAATTTTAGTGTTAAAGGATATAATATATTCAACTATAGTAGTGTTGTTTTAAATAAAACCCATTTTAAATGATTTTCAGAAGTTTTTAAGTTTATCCCCCGGAAAAAGGCTGAGATTAGCAAGTTGTTAATTGACTTAAAACTATTGTTATGAAAAAAGAGCTTAGAGTTATGTTTTCAAGGACAAGACATGACCACAATGGATAATATTGCACCAAAAAGAAAAAGTACTTTTAATCTACCCCTGCATCCACAGCTACAAATTTTGAAGTTTTAATGGAAAGAGAACTTAGGTTGGGTGTTTCTTGAAATAAGGTTATTCCTAACCTTTCGATGGAAGAAAGTTCATTACTTAAAGAACTAAGTACAGACAAGGTTTTAAGAATTATGAGGCTGGATAAGGTAGGTGGAACAGTTTTTATGGATAGCTTTACATATGAGGCTAAAATGATGGACATATTGGATGATCCTATTAAATATGTAAGAGTTTCGATTAATGAAAACAATATTGCCAACAAAAACGTTTTTAGGATTTTGAATGATTTGTTACTGGAAGGGACTATTGACATGAACATTTTCAATTACCTTTATGTGGAGAAACCAAGGGTTTGTTCTAATTTGGGGATACCCAAGGTCCATAAAAAAACCCTTGAACCCCCCAATGAGACCAGTAGTGGCTTCTGAGGGTTCAATTACAGCCTCCCTAGCAAAATTATTGGATAGTAAGCTAAAGGATCTATCAGTTAAGGGGCAAGGAGTTTTTAAAGACTCTTGGGATATGTTAAGAAGTATTAAACCAAACAGGTATGATCAAAACATTATTTTTATCACTACTGATATAGTGGATTTGTTTTCATCAGTACCGCATGAGGAAGGGATGTGTTGGTTTGAGGACGCTTTGGTAAAATATTGTAAACTTAGTAATAAGGACTCTTATTTGGTTCTAACATTAATGGAAGTAGTGTTACAGAACAATTTTATTCATTATGAAGGAGAATTTTTCCAACAACTGCAGGATGTGGCAATGGGAGCAAGATGCGCTCCCATCTATGCCAACATTATTTTATCTTACTGGGAGGAAAAATATATATTCAGTTCAGAGTATGTGAGTTGTTGGAAACTTTATAAATGATACCTGGATGATATTTGTCTCTTGTGGATAGATACACAGGAAAGATTCTTAGAATTTTTTTAATTACATCTCCGAGACTACATATTTTTTAAAATTTACATATAAGTTGGACCATGAAGTGATGAAATATTTAGATATAACTATTAAAAAGGAGGAAGGTAACTTTACTTTAACTGTGTTTAGAAATGATACATTTTTAAATTTGTATCTGTTCTTCAATAATGCACACCCTCTACACCAGAAAAGAGGTATTGTGAAAGGGCAATATGTGCGAGGGTGTAGAATGACCTCAAAGGATAGTGATTTCTTAAAAGAATGTGAATTTTATGGGAAATAGGAAGTTCACCCCGGGGATCACCTCTGTGGCTCTGCTCGACAGGGGCACAGGAAAATCATTTTCTTGGGTGGCGAAAGCCATGGTACCTTTTTGGCTGGGCTTGTATAGGCCCTAAGGCCAATAGCTAGTACCTACCTATGAACCTATATGTTTAAAGAGAGGATGTACCCAGAAGGACTTATTAAAGGTATTGAAAAGGAAGTCTTGGAGGGTAGAAAGGAGAGATTTAAACTGATTTTAGGGAGAGATATTCTACCTAGTAGTAATGTAGAAGAAGGGCTGATCAGAGCAAACCATGATTTGAATAGTGATTTTGTAACTGATTATAATGGTGGCTCAGCTGTGATTAGGGGAATTTTGGAAAAAGAATGGGACAGATTTAGTAGTACTTCAGATTTAGATGTAATTTAAAAAAAACTTTTAAATGTATTTATCGTAAAAGACAAAATATTAAAAATATTATATAGAATAAATGTAAAATAGTATACAAGGAAGGTAAGGTAGACACTTATAAATGTGGCCATTGCCCCCAGTGCCCATTAGTTTATAGAGGAGAAACTGTATTTTTAGCTAGTAGAGACAAGCTGATTAGTAGTAAAAGTTTTGCGAATTGTGATACAAGTGGATTAGTATATTTAGTTATGTGTGATAAATGCAAATCATTTTATATAGGGAAAATGGAAAAAAATTTAAAAAAAACAGAATGTATGAGCATAACTATGATATTAGAAATAAATGTACTAACAATGCACTGTAAGTACAAACAGACCTGTCAAGAAGCTAAGTATTATTTTTTTTTGTACTGGAAGTAGTTCCAAAGGACATTAGAGGGAGCCCATGGGAGCATTTCCAATATGGTTTACATATTTTTAATATTTGTGTAATAAAGAATTTATTTCATAATACTTCCTTTACTTTAATGATGGTTGTTTATTTGAACTTAATTAAGGAGGGTATAAATAGAGTGGTATTGTAAAGGTATGCATTAATCTGATGAAGTCTCTTTGTGGACAAAAATACTTCATTTTTTCTGTGGTTTTTGATAACTAAAGAATGCCTTGTGGTTCTCCTTTATCTGGGAAGCAAAAATTTACCTCAGATTTGGCTTTGATAGACTTTATTTGCCCTGAGTTGTTTGTTTAGTTTAATGAGAGTACTTTTATCCTGCTGGGTGCTGTACCTCTTAATTATTGCCTGATTTTTTCCTTCTTTTATGCAGCCTACTGATTTTGTGATTCCACCAGGGTGGCTTGTTTTTTGAATTAGTTCTGTACTTCTTCCTGGTGGGTACACAGGGTTGCCAGATTTCCGACTGGCCAGGTAGGGACAAACAGTTCCGCATTAAACAGAAGTAGCTCTGTGTTTATTTTTATAAATAAACACAGAGCTACTTCTGTTTAATGCGAAACATCGCAGTTCCACATTACACAGAAGTAGCTCTGTTTTGCAATTTTTTGATTGGCCCGTATACCAGTATACAGGCCAATCAAAAATCGGTAAACACGGAGCTACTTCTGTTTAATGCGGAACATTGCAGTTCCGCATTAAACAGAAGTAGCTCTATTTTGCAATGTTTTGATTGGCCCGTACACCGGTATATGGGCCAATCAAAAATCGCTAAACACGGAGCTACTTCTGTTTAATGCGGAACATCGCAGTTCCGCATTAAGCAGAAGTAGCTCTGTTTTGCGATGTTTTGATTGGCCCGTATACCAGCATACTGGCCAATCAAAAATCACTAACCATGGAGCTTCTTGTGTTTAATGCGGAACTTCCGCATTAAACACAAGAAGCTCCGTGTTTAACGATTTTTGATTGGCCCGTATGCCGGTATATGGGCCAATCAAAAAAAAAAAGCGGAGGCTGCCTGGGATTTAAACCGGCAGCGCGGGACTCGGGATCAGGCTGCTGATCTCAGGACAGTCCCGCCCAAATAGGGACGTCTGGCAATCCTGTGGGTACAGCTGCCTCTATGCAGCTATTAACATGCTTATACAGGTTGGTGTGAACAGTTCTGCACTGGAAGCAGTGTTCTCAGGGTTTATGGGAGGTTGACATTTTGCCAGGTTATCACTTAATAGCAGGAGGTTAGCCTTGGAGTAGTTACTGAATCTTCCAGGTTTTGTTTTTACTCAAAGGAGACTATTTTGTGGTCTGACCTTACCAGGGAAGACATTACACTAGGGGATGTGCAGCATTCTCCCATATTAATGAGGACCAGATCCAGCATGGTTGTACCCATGGTTGGTGTATTGACTATCTGGTCCAGGGAGTTTGTGTTTACAAAATCCAGCAATCTCTGTGCCTGTACATTTGGTGTCATATAGGATTCCCGGTTAATAGTGGGGTAATTAAAGTCAACCATAAATATAGTAATGGGTTGGATAGTGAGTGTTTCCAATAAGTTTAAACACATTGTAAGGGTTTCTTGGGTCTCAGAGGGGAATCTATAGTTTGCAAGGAAGTGGTATTGGATCATAGCTTAGTGCAGGTCCCTTTTGTCCCAAACTGGCCTAAGACCAGCTCTGTTCATATGGAAATCCCTACAGTTTTTTTTTTTTTTGGTGCAAAAGCTTGTGAACATCTTTTACCTCCTCCAAGTATTCTTACTGGAGATGTCTAACAGATACTACTGACTGATGGGAAACATCTCCTGTGACTACCCAGATCTCCAACACTTCTGGTAATACTCTGAAAACACCCACTGGTATATTACTAGTCCTTATTAGTATTATGTGTGCATTCTCCAGCACCAAAGCAGAAATGGAAATTATTGAATATCATAATTATAGTGGCACAAAAAGAAATCACTCAACACTAGAAATCTAATAATAATACTGTTAAGTAATTACTCCACCCTATTGCCCCCTCTATCTTTAACCATACCACTATATCATTTCACAAGTTCAAAGTATTGTACATACTGAATGCCTAACCTCTCATCAAATCACAACATCAGTTCATTTGCAAACATTTCTTCCTACAAATACTTCAAAGCACAATACTACACTTATCTGGTGATATTCACCCCAACCCAAGCCCTTGCCAACAGCACTCTAACCATACTTATACAGCACCCCCCCCCTTTCCAACTGCCTCACAAATAACTCATTACAATCACAAGCCTCCAAAAATCTGTCTTTTTTGTCAATGAATATACAAAGCATTGTCAATAAAAGCACCCTCCTTCATGCCTGGATTTCTCAATATAACCCAGATATACTTGCCCTATCTGAGACATGGCTAAAAACCTCATATTATAGACTGCAAAATTCTCCCCCCTGGCTATAATATTGTTCGACTGGATAGAAGTAAAAAAGGGTTGAGGAGTAGCTATATTCTACTCTGGTCAGATCTCTCTCCTCCTCTCAATAGCTATCCCTGATTTCTGCCCTTCCAAGATACTTATAGCAACCTGTAACCCAAATCAACACAAAAACCATGTCATTGTAGCACTCTACATACCCCCAGGTAAAAACATTCCTATACTCAAACAGTTTCTTTCTTGGATTTCTATAGCCATTCCCTATGAAGCCATCATCCTTGGGGATATGAATATTGACTGACACTTTGTTAATTCTGCATCCCCCTAGCTACTCTATAAACCTTTATGGCTTGACCCAGCTGATCACTTTGCCCATGCATCAGCAAAAAAAAATCCCAGAACGGCTTGGTCATCAACTGGATATTAGTATACAACCCCCGTGCTATCAGAACCCTTCCACCCTACCTAGCTCCCTTAGTGACCACCTCCCTACCTCAGTAGTAAGACACTCTCCCATTCTGAACAAGAGTCACCAATACAAAGAGTCTCGTAACGTTAAATACTACAACCCTGCCTCCCTAAACCAAATTACTGTCCACTGTAAACTGGCCATTCCTACACACCCATAATGAGGCTGTCCAAAGCTTCAACAATATATTTCTAGAAACCCTTAATACCCTGGCTCATAGTAGATAAATTAAACTAAAATGTAATTATGCACCATAGCTAATCCAGGCAACTCGATCATTTATGAACAAGAGAGACAGTGCCTGGACAGCATGGAAAAAAATAACAACTCAACTTTCTACCTGAAGTTATATAAACAGCTTCACAAGCAAACAAAAAATCAGGTCCTACTAGACAAAAAAAAATTTATCAAAAATCTCTGAGCAACCCACATTACAACCAGAAGAAATTCTGACACTCAATAAACAAATTAGTATCTCCAGGGAACCCCTCTTCACCAAACCCCTTCCCCAACAAACATTTTAACAACCCTACTTAACTTTTTCATTGAAATTATAGAAAAGCTCACTAAATCAGAAACTCTTGATTTTAAGACTTCACCTCCCACCTCATCTCTTCCCTTGTTCTCCCTAGCACCCATAGCAACTTCCTTCATCAGATCACTTCTTAACAAACTCAAACCCTGTTCCCCATTATTTGTCAAACATGCAGCCAAATCTGTAGCATACCCTGCATCTATACTTATCAATAGATCCATCCAAGAAAATAAAGTACCAGATATCTGGAATTGTTTTCATAATACCCCTCCACAATAGAAAAAATTCTACAGAACCCTCAAATTACAGGCCTTTGCCATATTAACCCCTTATCTAAGATACTAGAAAAATGTATACATCGACAAAAACTAAACCACTTCTTACAGGCAAACCTAATTACACCCACATAGCATGGTTTCCATCCCTCGCACAGTACTACCACTGCCCTCCTATATTTCACACACAACATTGCCCAAGCCAGAGATGATAATAAACTTGTATCATCTCTATTCCTTGACCTATCCAAAGCATTTGATACAGTTTCCCACACCATCCTCCTAAACAAACTTTCCAACCTACAACTCTCTACCTCCACTACCTCCTGGTTTAACAGCTACCTCCCCAACAGATATCAGTCTGTCAGATGGCAAACATCCTTCTCCCCTTTCTGTCCTGTAAAGACTGGGGTTCCCGAGGTTTCTAACCTAGACCCCCTACTTTTTAATATATTTTCAAATAACCTCCATGTCTCCTGCCCCCACTCTACCTTAATACAGTATGCAGATGATTCCATAATTATTAACACCTCCAACAATATACAAAATCTCCATGCTGTCACTCAACAATCTCTGCACCTAGTAGAACAATGGCAAACTGAAAACAACCTGCTTCTCAACCCCAAAAAGACCAAGCTTCCCCTTTTCCTTCCAAGAAACCTCAATCCAGCTAAAGACAACTTCACCATCTCATCCTCAGATAATACAATTATCACTGCCAACTTGAACACCAAATTGCTTGGCATTACTATAGACGACCAATTAAAATTCGACCTACATATCTTAAACTGTATCAAAAAGTCCAATCAAAAACTAGGTCTTCTATACTGCAACAACAAATACATACCTAACGAATCTAGACCTACACTGGCTCAAACATTTATTCTACCATCCCTGCTGTATGCTGCTCCCATACTTACTAACCTCCAAAATAATCTCTTAACCAAACTAGAAACCACCTATAACAAGGTAGCCAGATTCACAACCAGTAACAGCTACAAATCCCATCATTGTATACCCCTGAAAAGATCAAGATGGCCTGAGCTCCCCACATGCTTCAAATATCACAATTATGTATTGAACACAGCATCTGAAATAGCTCCAACTCCTGCCCTACCCTTACATCCATAATTACACCCTACACACCCAATCGTGACATCAGAAGCACACAAAAAAACCTTCTGCAGGTGACCAAACCAAATAAAAATATTGGAAAAATATTTTACAGTCATTCAATTTCATACTCATGGAATAAACTTCCTTTGTCCCTTCACTCCATTATCAAAAGTGGTGAATTCAAAAAGCAAATAAAAATTCATTTCCAACATGCATGGATCTGTACTTGTCAGTAAATTACCTAATGTTTTTTTCTTCTACTCTCAATTAACATATCTGCCTGGTATCTACCTAACTGTCTACATATATTACTCTCTCTGCAGTTGGTACCTATGCTATTAAAGGCATCTGTGTTGTACTATGTCATGATGTTACTCTGAATTGCTCTACTGCATATTTAAAAGCTGTCATGGCTTAGTGGTTCAATACTTTGATTATGGTGTACAGAGTCCTGGATTTGAACCTTGTCATTTTAGCCATTGCTACATTCCTTGTATATAACTTAATGCTAACCAAATTTCTCAAACATATTGCTAATGCATTCTCAAAATACTGTACTCTTGCCTTGTATATATTCATATTGTATATTTCTCTCTGTTTTTGTACTGTCTTACAACTTGAATTGTTAGTTTTTTCTTTTTTATTTTATTTATGCATTTTACATTTGTTTAATAGGATAGTCCGATTGAATACATGTCCATTTTCAGCGGAGGCCCGGGGAGAAAAGCTCCAAAAAACACATTCAACAAACTGTTACATTTTTACAGTTTAAACACAAAATAAACACAAATAAAAAGATTTGTATACAGATGTAAACAAACACAACAAGCAGATATACACAAACAAATGATTACATTTTTACTCAGATGGAAAATTCTAGACAGTCTTTTTAAGAATGATAGGGTATTGAATACCTAGTAGGCTAACCTGGTAGTAGAGCCAAGGAGATCATAGGATATACAAGTTAAGAAACAAAATGTAGGCAGAAGTCCTCCATGTGCACACGAGTGATGGTTAGAGTTAGTCTGGATTAGGACAAGGGCATAGCCATCGTTTTTTAAAGTATTGAATCAGACTTTTCTTGAATTGAGGTAGAGAGAGTTCAGATGTAAGATTAGCAGGAAGAGAATTGCAAGTTTTGCCAACAGAGTTAGTAAATAGAGATTTACCGGCTGTGTTGTTGGATTTGAGAGTTTGAACTAGTAGTCCTTCAGATGAACGAAGTGCACTAAGGTTACTGTAGGGGTGCTGAGGTTTTTAAGTACAGGTGTATTATCTGGTTAGTACAGGATCTTCTGTGCAACTATTAGTTGGTTAACCTAAAGTAGGTTAGGCAGTTCAAGCCATCCTAGTAGATTTAGGCTATTACAGTTCTGTAGGCTGCATTGGTAGCAAATCCAGCATTGTGATTGTAGCTGCTAGAAAATCTATTAAGGTTAGTTTTGCTGAGGTTTGTAAATAGAGGGGAAGCATAGAGGAGGGTGGAGAGTAGATGTGTAAGAGCAATTACAGTTCTGGCTAATGGCGTTAGGAAGGGCTTGATCCTATAATAGTGAGCTTAGTTTTTTATTAACACTTTTAATAATTTTATTGATATGCTGATCGAACTTAAGGTTATTATCTATTAAAACTCCTAAGAGTTTGGTTGAGGAATATGGGGAAATAATGGTGCCATTGTTGGATTTTAATGTAAAGGTTGTAGGGGGAGATTGCGAGTGGGGGTGAAAAGCAGCAGTTTGTTTTTATTAGGATTTAACATGAGACGACAGTTAAGGAACCAGTTTTCAACTGTGTTAAAAGCATTTTGGGATATAATCTGCAACTCTGTAGCTGAAGTGTCATACTAAAGTGAAGTCATCCACATATTGAATGCATGTTGCATTTGGGATGACCTTATACAAATCATTGATGAAAATGAAAAATAATAGTGGACCTAGTATGGAACCTTGGGGTACTCTGAGGATGATGGGTAAAAGGCTGGATAGTTTGCTCTGCCATAGGACAGTCTGTCATACCTCCCAACCATACCAAATTACTCATTTTTTACTGAGTTTTGGGGTCCAAATGAAGGGGTGTCATGATTCCCAAGTGGCAGCCCTGCATTTCTGATTTTTTTCCCTTTTGTTTTTCAATTTTCACAAAGTAAGGTGGTTTAAGGGATGTGCGTGTGAAAATGCCCCCCCCCCCCATTCAATATACCTGGTGGCTGGAGGTACTCAGGCTCAAACCCTATACCTTCAGTACAGGGTAAAAAGAGCCTGAAGTCAAAAACCACCACCACTTGTGAGGTTTGTTTAATTTTGTTTGTGCTTAGAGTTGAGAGCTATAGTGAGAACTGAATTTGTATCCCCCCAGGTATTTTCTGCTAAGAGTTGAGAACTATAGTGACAACTGAATTTGTATTACCCAGGTTTTTTGTGCTGAGTTGAGAGCTATAGTGAGAAATTAATTTGTATTCCCCCAGGTTTTTTCTGCTAAGAGTTGAGAAGTATAGTGAGAACTGAATTTGTATTCCCCAGGTTTTTTGTGCTAAGAGTTGAGAGCTATAGTGAAAACTAAATTTGTATTCCCCCATTATTGGCTTTGTTTGTCCAGGTTTTTTGTGCTAAGAGGTTGAGAGCTGTGGTGAGAAGTGAGCAATGAATTCACTAAATGATAGCCAGTAAGTTTCAGTCTTCCTAGTTTTCTGGAAGCTGCTGATTTAGCATAGTGGTATGTTGCTCTGACTGTAATGCATAGGGGCCTGGGTTCAAAACTTGCTATTAAAATGCATAGTGATAACACATTTTATTCTAGCAACTTTACAAAAGTATACAAGCAATGTTTAAAATGTGTCCCTGGTTTTTGACCCTTTGCCCCCCCAAAAAAAATTGAAAATGTGTGAGAAGTTGTGCAAGATGCCTATGGCTTACACTGCTGTCATTCTATTTATAGTGTTGGTGTGGAAGTAGACTTTTATGATGGAAAATGCTCTGAATTGGGCAGTGTTGGCATTATTGGTTCATGCATTTTGTTTCATTGCCTACAGTACAGTCTATGTGAAAAATGTTTGAACAATAAATTTAAAATGCACTCTGTCTAACAAGTGTGCTATATTATGCAAGGAATATAATTTAATAAAGTCAGGAAGGTGCATCAAAGAAAAGAACACATTTATGTTTCTTGTTTTGTATCCAAGGAGCCAAATGATTTGAAAACAGCCCAAAGGTAATCTTTATCCACCACTGGCCAGATGCATTTTCTTTGGATGTGGTGTGGGTTTCAATGCTGTTTCAATGAATGTAAGTTTCAAGGGCAGACAAGTTTTAATGCCAAGTCTATTTTCATTGTGAGACAGTATTGCTTTTACCAGATGTCTGTTAGTGTTTGTGCATTGTTGTGCTGTAAAAATAAAATCCAAATAATCATTGTAGAAGTAAAGCAGTATGCACACATTAGTGTTTATGGTAAATGGGGCAAAATAGCCAGGTAATGGGACATCGGAGTGGCTGCAGGGGGACTCTGGTGCCATATTTTGATTGCCTGTTCTTCAGTTTGCGTTTGAAAGTTGGCATCCCACAATTCCATTGGAGTGGGTGGGGTTACATAATTATGTATGCAAATCAGATGTTAATAAGTGTACAGATTTGTACCTATTTTTCATGGGCCTTGTCCAGATTTTTGATGTTTCTAGGTTGAGAGGTATGCAGCCTGTTGTCTAGCACTGAGATAGGATTGAAACCAGTGGATGGCCTGATCCTCTAGGGAGATGGATTTCAAAGTGTTTATGAGTGTTTAATGGTTTACCATATCAAATGCTTTCAAAAGATCGAGAAAGATAGCAGAGGAAAGTTTATTATTGTTTTGGTGTTGGTTAATGATGTTAGAGAAGGAGAGGAGGGCTGAGATTGTACTATGGAATGGTCTAAAGCCATGTTGGGTGTTGGTTAGAAGATTATTATGGATAAGATAGTTCAGGAGTTTATTATGGATGCATTTTTCCATAATTTTAGCCAAGGGTGACATAATAGCTATGGGTCTATAGTCTGACAAGCCCCCTTTATGGAGGGGGATGTCATGAGATATCTTCCAGATGGATGGGATGGACGCTTCAGTTATAGTTCTATTGATCAGGATACTAATGGGGTATGCTATGGCATCTGCAGCTTTTTTAGATATTCTGCAGGGAGTAGATCAGCCAATAGGGTGGTAGGCTTTAGTTTCTTAAGTAATTTCCGGACAAAAGATGTACAAACTGGTTTGAAGTTAAATGAGAGTTGGGAGCTGGGTGTAGTGGCTGGAGAATATGGGCATCTGGGGGATAATTGGTTAGCTAGGTTCTGGATGGTTGTTGTAAAGAAGCTGTTAAAGGTATTGGCAATTTCTTCAGGGGAGGGGTTTGGTTAGAATCCAAGGGGGCAGGAGTGGAGGATTGTCCTGGACTAAGGAGTTTGTCTATACCTACCCAAAATGTTTGTGGCTTGTTTTGTTTTTCTTGTAGATGACAGTAATAGATTTTCTTGTCTAATGTGGTGGATTTTTTTGTTTCATTTCTTAACTGTCTGTATCTAAGTTGATTTATGGGTTTTTTTGTGGTCCACAAGGCGGCCCAAGCCCTATTTCTAAATAGCATTTTTTCTCTGGTTTCTTTGAGAGCCAAGGAGCAACTTTTGTTTTGGTTCTAATAGTCCGTGCTGGTGCGTGGGTGTCAAGGGTGGATAGGAATTTGATGTTAAAGTAATTTACTGCTTCTTCAAGTGGTAATTGTTTCAGAAATGACCGATTGCAAGATCTGAGTTCATTTTGGAAATTTGTGCAATTGAAATTCTTATTGTTCCTTATTGTTTTAAAAATGGACTGGTTGTGGATATCAGCTTTTTGTCTGATTAAATAGGTGAGGAGGTGATCACTTACATCATCAGGCAAGGTCCCACTCTTGTATTTGAGGGGATGGGTGTTAACAAGAATCCAATCCAGAATACTTACTTTATTGTTGGGTTTACTGATCCTACTGGGGGAGGATACGACCTGTGAAAATCCATAAAGGTTTATGTGGTGAGTGGGGACTTCTGAGGAACATATGTTCCAGTCTATGTTGAAGTCCCCAAGTACAATGGTTTCTTGGGGGTAGTTGCTGGATAACCAATGTATGATATCTTCGGGGGTATTTATGTTATTGCCTGGGGGAATATACACACAGATGAGATTTATACATTTGTTCTTATTAATGCGAAGCTTAGTGATGAGCATTTCAGCATTGCCAAATAAGGATGTTTGCAGGGCATTATTGGACACTTCAAGCATGGATTTGTACAGAACAGCTATCATACATCCCTTTCTATTGGTTAGATCAAGCCTTAGGATGTTATAGCCTGGTGGTATAATTTCATTATCTGAAGTAGAAGGTTTTAGCCAGGCTTCAGTTAGACATAGTATGTCTGGGGAAAGCGCATCTAAAAGGGCATGTAGGTGTTGAATCTTATTGTTTACACTTCTGATATTTAGGTGACTGATCAAGAGTGAGTTTGGGGGTTTGTCTAAGATTTGTGTAGTAGTGAGACAGTTAGTAAAAGACCGAGAGCCAGTGGATGAGGATGGGCCAGGATTTGGGTGGATATTGCCATCAATAGTCAGGTTGCATTGTAATCTGATTGTGAGCTTCCAGATTTTAATTAATAGACTTTGGTATCTTTTGGTTTTAGCGTTGATATGTTTTCTTATTTTTAATTACTTTCCTGGAGCTTTTCTCCTTGGATGTCAGCTGAAAAGGGCTTTCTGGGCCGAGTCAGACTAACCTGGTTAACAAATGTAAAAATAAAAATGAATAAATAATAATGCAAATCATTGCAGTGAGGTAGGTTCATTCAATTTAGCAAAACACAGAGGGGGAAAACAGGCACAATTTTAATACAAGATGATATTTTAATGGTTGCCCATAAGTAATAATGCTGAAAACCTTCCTGTATCCTAATGCTTGTTTTCCTGATTCTAAAACAATTATCAGAGTCATCATATTTTCTATCCTTTTCAATAATTTTTTGACATATTTTCTTGTCTTACTATTCAGCTTTGATATTTGGTTTCATGACGAAGGGCAAAAGCAACCAAGCATATGTAATATAATAAAATAGGCTGGACTAGTGTATTACCTTGGGAGGATGGCCTAATGGTTAAGGTGTTTGCCTTACAGACACAAGGTACAGGGTTTGAATCTCACAGGGAATAATTGTCTAGGCTTAAAATGGCTCACAAGGGCAGTTAGCCTAGTACTAATCTATGAATCTATGAAAAAAAAAATATATATATTTTCGCCAAAAAATGCATAGTCATACCCTTCGGGAAAAACAAGGTTACCCCTAGCTACCATATAGGTGGCAATCCACTGAGCACAGAAAAAGTCATCAGAGATCTGGGGACCCAGGTTGACAGTAGCCTTTTGTTTGACACTCATGTTGCTAAAGTAGTTAGGAAAACCTTCTATATCACCCACCTGATCATGAAGGGATTCACATCTAGATCAAGGGAGGTCATCGTCCCCCTGTACTCATCACTCATTAGACCTATGATTGAGTACAATGCCCCGTTCAGAATGTATCTGACCAGACACCTGCTGCAGCTTGAAAGGCCCCAAAAGTTCCTCACCAAAAGGATAAAGGGTCTCAAAAATATGTCTTATGCTGCCCGACTGAAAGAACTCCAGCTCTATTCAGTCTCATACCGCTTGCTCAGAGGTTACCTGTGCCTGACATATAAGGCCATGTCAAACCTATATTTGATGAATATGCTTCACCTCAAAAAATCTAGATCCCTCAGAACCACAAGGGCGGGAGACTTAAACCTTGACACGGTTATAAATAGAACATGCTGGAGGGACAGATTCATCACCCAGAGACTCCCTATGCTGTGGAACAAAATCCCGGTACATGTGAGGCAGAGCACCTCTCTGGCCTTGTTCAAGAGGAATCTTGACCAATGGATGGGAGATTGCAGATATACCCCAGGGATTACTTCAGTGTCACTGCTTGACAGAGGCACAGCAAAATGATAGGCATAGTTTTTATTCAAACTAAAGGGGTGGCGAAAGCCACATAACTATTGGCTAGGCTTATAAATGCCCTTGGGCAGATAGCCTAGTATGAACCTATGAACCTATGAACCTATGAACCTTCTTCTATCATTAATAAACTATATTATAATGTAGTGAAATTAGAGGAAAATGTACCATTACCTCAGTGTGAGCTGACACTGCAAGGAATGTCTAAAATAAATTCCAATGAGAACCGAGATTCCTGTCCCAGAGACTTCCCATACTCTGGAACAAACTACCAAACAAAGCTCCTCATTAGCACTCTTCAAGAAAAATCTTGATGATTGGATGGGAAATAGGAAATTCACCCCAGGGATCACTTCTATGGCTCTGCTCAACAGGGGCACAGGAAAATAATTTTCTTGTGTGGCGAAAGCCAAGGTACCTTTTTGGCTAGGCTTATATAGTCCCTAGGGCCAATAACCTAGTACCTACCTATGAACCTATGAACCTAAGGTTTGCTTTCTTGACTCTCTGAAACAAGACTCTTGTTACCTCCTATCAATGCCCGTGCATTTCTATACTCTTCAGTAATACTATGACATGCTAATATGACCATTAATGTCTAACATTAACAAAATTCTCTTGCATTTTTTAAATCCTCCCTGTATTTTCTTGAACTTTATATATATACATACATTCTGATTACTTGCAGCAGAGGGTCTACTCAAAAACATCGAGTACGCCTTTACCAATATTATATTACCTCATGTTTTAAGTATTAATTGCTACCGGGTAAATATAATTATGATTATTATCTTACATTTATTAATGCCCCAGAAACTGTTTTCATTCAGTGTAAACTTTATGGGAATGTGATATATATTACTAATATGATCATGTTTTTGGTGACTACTGAAATGCATTTTTTATACATTTGGATAACCAATAAATACATCAATGAAAAATGTAGCAAATAACGACTGAGCATATTGTCAAAATATAAAATAACTGACAAATAACTGCTTACACATATGTTAGCTTTTGTCATCATCTAATTTTCAGGTTAAGCAACTATATGTGGGGCTCATGAGTAGTCAGATTTAAGTCACTGAGTCCTGAGAAGCAAAAGACTAATTACTTTCCTTACTTCCGGGGTCACTGAAGCTACAAAAACACTTGCTTCCTAGCTTGTATTGAAAATGTTCCCCACACAATTTGCAACATCTCATAAATTATGTCAGCTACAAAAAAATGTAAAATGTAAACATTCTTCCTCAGGCAATGGGCTACACACCAGTCTTACTATCAAAATTCTATATAGAGACAAAATATCAACTAATAAATCATTAAAATGAATAAAAATACATAAAAGTGCATATATAGAGACGTTATCTGCATAGTGGCTTATTAACCAAAACTGGTTTAATACAAACTTTATCATTCAGGCCTTTGCCCATGTTGGCACGCATCCTAATAATCCATTCAAGCTCTTTAGTCTCTATCAAATTCCTAATTGCACCACCTCTACATCCTAGCTGAACTTTCTCAATTACCATGAATTGAAAGTTATGTGTTTCCCCTGATACTAGAACATGCCTAGCCAGGGCATTAGTTCCTGCTCCTCTGTTTATGTCATATATGTGTTCCTTAATTCTATCACAAAACCTTCTTGTGGTCATGCCCACATAGAATGAACAACACCTACCACTCCCATATATGGGACGAACCCCAATAACTCCTGTAACTATTCTCAATATATTGACAAGAGAGGGCATTTTAGACATCCAGGCACTGGAAAGACTACCTATTTCAGACTAACAGCTGATTGTAATACCACTAACATTGGGTACGTAGCTTTCTGTACTACATGTTGTTCATTCTATGTGGGCATGACTACAAGAAGGTTTCGTGATAGGATTAGGGAACACATATATGACATAAACAGAGGGGCAGGAACTAATGCCCTGGCTAGGCATGTTCTAGTATCAGTGACAACACGTAACTTTCAATTCATGGTAATTGAGAAAGTCAGCTAGGAAGTAGAGGTAATGCAATTAGGATCTTGGTAGAGACTAAATAGCTTGAATGGATTATTAGGATGTGTGCCAACATGGCCAAAGGCCTGAATGATAAAGTTTGTATTAAACCAGTTTTGGTTAATAAGCCACACACTTTTATGTGTTTTTATTCATTTTAATGATTAGTTGTTATTTTGTCTCTATCTAGTACTTTTCCTTTAAATCAGTGGCTATTAAGCTAATTGTTTATTGGGAACTGACACTGATAGGCTGTTGCTGTTTTTAAAAATCCCTGTGGAGTTTATTGAGTTGTCTGATGAAGTAGCTCTGGCTACGAAAGCGTTCACCATTTTGTACTGTGGATTAAACTTTGGAGTTTTATTTGATACTATCTGCTGTGGTCTGGTGTTTTTTATATTTTTCTGCATATACTAGTTTTTTGGGAACCCAGTCTACTCATACCCCCTTGTATTCTTTATTTGCTGTATTTTACTTCTTTGTGGTGTGGAGACATGGCAGAATCTACTTTTGAGGTACCTGTTATGGAGCATCTATCAGAGCTGAATAGCTGTAACCAACATGGACTGAGGAATCTATCTTCCTTAATTAAGGACAAGGACAATCCACTATTAACCTTTCATCCTGTATCGACACGCCCTACAAATAAGACTAACTGTGAGTATGATTTGAACTCACTGAGAAGAGACTTAAATAAACTTGAGAATGATACACGAAAATTGGTAAGACTACGTATGCAGAGATTTCCCTTCGAAGCATGCTTAAATCTTCGTATTGTGCCTCAGGAGTTAAGAGTTTTAAATATGCCAACTTATGGAAATATATAGAGAGACTTATTTGTACAGTGGCAACAGACAAACTTGGAAACAAGCTACAACTACATGAAACTACTGATCTGATTCTTTAAACCAGAGGAGGATCAGTTGGCAGATAACATAGACAAACAGCAAATGGAATTTTATGAAAAGTATCCCTCTGCATTAATAGACATTGAGGTAGAACATGATTGAAACTATTAATGTATATGAACAACAATTGTTGAACTACAAAAAGAAGATCCAAAGAGATAACAATGATTTCTCGGCTGGATGGGTGTTCGCCTGGCCAAGAGAATAAAACAATAATAATTTGAGTTTGTTTGCACATAGGTACTCAGTTGTTGTGGTGGTGCAGCAGTAGCATTGTTTCCTCACAGCAAGAGGTTCTCCCATTCGATCCTTGGCTGGAGTGTGGGGAGTGCCTTCTTTGTGGAGTCTGCATGTCCTCCCGCAGTTCGGTGGGCATTCGAATGACATGCGTAAATGGGCGTGCCTTCGCTGAAGGTTGGACATTGAGCTGGCACCTCGGTACTCATGAAAATCTACTGCCAATCATTAGTGGACCGGAGTTCCACTATGGCAACCCCTAACCGGGGAAAAGCTGAAAGACAAAGAAGGAACTCAGTAGAACTGAAAATACTATATCGGATATGGTTACATCCAGTTCCACCTTAAATATGAATATAGAACATGTAACCAGGAACAAGGAAACTCCCCCTTGTGTTCAGATTAGCCAGCCTAGGACAGCAGGTGCTGATGTCATAACCCCACCATCAGGCGGAAGTGGAGCACATAGGAAAGAGATGCTACATATTTCAAATTGCAATGAAAAAATGAATGAGCAGCCCAGAGAGGACAACAAACGCTTGATGCCATACCCCATTCGCACACCAAATTTTCAGCAACGGTGTCAGGGCAGAGGCCACTTGAAGAGGAAAACATCAACAGAAGAGGAGAATGCCCTCACAATCAAAAGGATGTGGCAAACGAAAAATGGACAATAATTTGGAATATCTCTAGTCGCAGTTTGAGCAAAGATGAACAATCTGTTCTTAGTAAGGGCACAAGTTTTATATCAGCTAGCCGTATGACGATTACAGAGAACATCATTGAACTTGAAGACATTTACTAGAAACTTAATGTTGAAGCTGCATTTTCAGGATGGAAATGCAAGTAATAAAAGCATTAATCTCTTTAGAAATGCCAGTGGTTCTGTACCTATAACTGTGGGAGTCATTGAAGCATTTGAGAAGGCTTGCATTAATGATATTTACTCATTGTATGATAGTAGGAGCCATACTAATGTTTTGTGAACTTGAACTGTGATGAACGGTCAGCACTTGAAACACTTTGTAAGGATCATACAATTTGTTTTAGACCAGCTGATAAAGGGGGGCCACTTGTTATCATGGATTACATGTTCTACAGGGATGTTATGTTTACTATGTTAAACAATGAAGAAGTATATGAGAGAATAGGCAAATACAGGTTGACAGTTGTGTTTGTAGAATATGCAATGATTTATTTGAATGTATGCAATGAAGCCAAATCACCACGGAGTTGCATAATTATTTCCTGGTAGATGATCCCACTACTCCTATAATACAGGGACTGCCCAAGATACATAAGCATCCACATAATCCATCGATGAGGCCTATCGTGGCTGGGTAAGGATGGTGTACTGAACCACTATCAATTTATGTAGAACACTTTTTGAAACCTGTACTAGCCAGGAATAAATGTATTCTTAGAGATACAAAACATTTTTTAACGGCTCTACATGACCATGTCAGTAATTTTCTGCCCACTATGAATTGTTTAATGGTCACCTTGGATGTACAGTCCCTGTTTACTGTAATTCCCAATGGAGTAGGACTAGAGTTTTTGTGTCAATATCTCAAGGAAGATGGAGTGTATGATACCAGAACTACTGATCTTCTATGATTCTAGGTTGAAATTATACTGGAGAATAACATCTTTATGTTTGAACAACATATATAAACAGTTGGATGGTGTGGCTATGGGCACTTCATGTGCCAATAGCTACACCAATAATGTTATGACAAAATGGGAAAAACAGCATATTATTGAAGGAACATGATCAGAGAAAGTGGTATTTTATTGGAGATTTGTAGGTGACCTGTTCCTGTTGTGGGAAGGAGATGCTACAAATCTACAGCAGTTCTTGAGTGACATCAATAGAAGTACACACTTTTTGAAATTCACAGCCCACAGTTTGAATAAGAAGGCTGAAGTTTTAGATGTTAGTATAACTAGGAAAAATACAGGGGATGTTTGTACTGAAATCTTCAGTAAGGAATACCATATGAACACCTATGTCCATAGGCAAAGCATGCACCCCCAACATGTGTTCACTAATGTAATAAAAGGATAAGCATTAAGGACTTCAAGATTAATAGCAGATGATGACAACTTTGAGAAAGAATTACATCAGCTAGAAGACAGATTTATAGAGAGAGGGTATGGGAGGAGAGAGGTTCTTTCCATTACCTCGAGTATGGGTTCGGTTCTCAAAGGAGAAAGGAGGAGAAACCATACTTCTCCAATCAAGGTCAAGTTTATGAGAAAAACAGCAGGAAGGATAACCTGCTAAGAATTCCCATTATGTATGCTATTAATATTAGATCATTGCAGAATATCTACCATAGGAACTGGAATATACTATGTTCTGATGACTGACTTAAAACTCTGGTAGGGACCACCCCTCAATATGCCTATAAGAATAAGAAATCCCTTAAGAGACTGTTATGTGGCACCAGGTATAAGCAAGCAATAGATGTTCAACCTACCACTCCCATATATGGGACGAAACGCTGTAACTCCTGTAACTATTGTCAATATATTGACAAGAGAGGGCATTTTAGACATCCAGACACTGGAAAGACTACCTATTTCAGACTTACAGCTGATTGTAATACCACTAACATTGGGTACTTAGTTTTCTGCACTACATGTTGTTCATTCTATGTGGGCATGACTACAAGAAGGTTTCGTGATAGGATTAGGGAACACATATATGACATAAACAGAGGGGCAGGAACTAATGCCCTGGCTAGGTATGTTCTAGTATCAGGGGAAACACATAACTTTCAATTCATGGTAATTGAGAAAGTTCAGCTAGGATGTAGAGGTGGTGCAATTGGGAACTTGGTAGAGACTAAAGAGCTTGAATGGATTATTAGGATGCGTGCCAACATGGGCAAAGGCCTGAATGATAAAGTTTGTATTAAACCGGTTTTGGTTAATAAGCCACTACACAGATACAGTCTCTATATATGCACTTTTATGTATTTTTATTCATTTTAATGATTTATTAGTTGATATTTTGTCTCTATCTAGTGCTTTTCCTTTAAATCAATGGCTATTAAGCTAATTGCTTATGGGGAATTGACACTGATAGGCTGTTGCTGTTTTTAAAAATCCCTGTGGAGTTTTTTGAGTTGTCTGAAGAAGTAGCTCTGGCTACAAAAGTGCTCACCATTTTTGTACTGTGGATTAAACTTTGAAGTTTTATTTGATACTATCTGCTGTGGTATGGTGTTTCCTATATTTTTCTGCATATACTAGTCATTTGGGAACCCAGTCTGCTCGTAGCACCTTGTATTTTTATTAGTTATATATGTGGCCTTGTTCATCTTATATAATTTCTTTTAGTGTTATGTGAAATTTTTGTCTAAGACCCACTGCTTGCATGCATCCCCAACACAACACTAGCATGTTTACATTATCACTGAAAGAAGTACAGAAGATACTGTATATTTTCTTGACCTTCTGCAATGAGTTTTCAAATATTCAAACCTTATACATCCTATAGAGATAGTTTCACTGCACATATATACCAAATTATGTCACTTTTCATATGCCACTTTGCTCTGTAATACTAAGAGTACCATTCTTGATATACTATTGTTAATATGCAAATATTACTAATTCTCAAAACTGCTGAAAAAAAACAAAGATGTATATTTACGAATGTCTGCATGCTAGCAACCTCCTTTTGTGTTTTTTTTTTGTTATGGGTACATACTTACATTCTTATTACCAAATCAATAAATTATTAAAGCAAATATGACAAAATATTACATTTTTCCATAACTTTTGAAAGGTAGTCTTCAACACATCAGAGAAGGCACAACTTACAATAGACTGATTCACTGCACACGCATACACACACATTATAGCATATATCAACTTGTTCCCCGATACTAAGACAACATTTCTTGGGATATTAGCATTAATCTACATCTGTTTTTGGTGCCATTTTTACTACCATCTTGTGTATTTATTGTTTCATATTTATACCATTGCTGCCATGTCAGTGAATGCTTTGTTAAACAATATATGACGAATATTCTATATTTGCCATTGCCTGCACCAGTAATCAGCCATACTCATGAAGCCACCTTCTTGAGATATTACTATTAATATGCAAATATTGCTAACATTCATAACTGCATGACCAAAAATAAAGCTGTTTAGCTCAAGATGTGTGCATCTTACCCACCTTTTTTTGTCAGCAGGCTAACCCTGAATGGCTGGAAGAAAGAGGAGCTAGTAATGTAGTGTAACTTGTTCATAAAATCAGTTGGTGGCATGGGCCCCCTCATACCAATGCAAAGCAGGCAGCACATCATACAGCTGTGTACTTCCACTTATCACCAGGAATAAATGAAAGGCACACTGAATATTCACTTTGAAGTGATTGACTGGTTAACGGAGAAAATGTGGCAGCAAAAGTAATGTTTCAGACTGCTGCATATATTAACAAAGCATGGACAGTGCATGGTACACTGCAATTATTAAACTTTGAAATCTGGAAAAAGATAAACTTGTTAAGCACCTCCCTACTTTGTGATCTGACCTTAACACTGCTTGGGGTGTTTAACAAAACCTTGTCAAGGATACTCTGTGTGCTGTTAATATCTGGTCTCGTGGTGTAGACTAAGAGAAGATAATGCTGGCTGTCAAAGAACAGTAGATTATGGAAAACAGCTATGTAAAGGCTTTTAAAACCTGTTAGAGGTTCACTCTACCAGTTACAAACAAAAAGTTTGGCAGCTTTTAAATTCTGTTTTACCTTCTACTGAAGGAGTGTTTTATTTTTGCTTGTTCTACCTTTCAGTTGTCCCTGATTATGTAGAACATCCCTGATTTTGCCTCATATATTTGCCCTGTCCCTCACAAAATGTTTGATTTTCTGGTAAATCGCACTAAGGATTACAGTCAGTAAATAATGCTACACATTGGAGTTTCATACTTACTGTTTAGAAAAATGCATGTTGATGCAAAACCTGTTTTTCTATTCACTGTTTAAAAAGTAAGTTAGAGTAATATTTAAAAACTGTCTCTAATTTTAATCCTTTGTCCCCCCAATTATTTTTGGATTTCTTCAGAATTCTTAACCGAAGAAGTTGAGATGTATCTTGCCTGTTTGACAGTGTTCACAAAGTGCTTTACCTTCTTTCAAATTCAGTAAAACACTTGCTCTCCTACACTTTTTTCTATAGCTGGTAGTACATGGAGGATAACGCTGTCTTTAAGTGTGTGTACTTTGCTTGATTAGGAATTTTCTTTTAGGTTCATAAGTAAGTACTAGGCTATCTGCCCAAGGGCATTTATAAGCCTAGCCAGAATGTGTTGGCTTTCGCCAGCCCCTTAGATTAGTTCCCTGTGCCTCTGTCCAGCAGAGCCATTAGTTCCCTGCGCCACTGTCCAGCAGAGCCACTGCAGTGATCCATGGGGTAAATTTTATGTTTCCCATCCACCAGTCAAGATTTCTCTTGAAGAGTGTTAGTGAGGGGCTCTGCCTGATGTATACTGGAATCCTGTTCCAAAGCATGGGGCGCCTCTGGGACAGGATAAGATAATGTGTGTGTGTGTGTGTGTGTGTGTGTGTGTGTGTGTGTGTGTGTGTGTGTGTGTGTGTGTGTGTGTGTGTGTGTGTGTGTGTGTGTGTGTGTGTGTGTGTGTGTGTGTGTGTGTGTGTGTGTGTGTGTGTGTGTGTGTGTGTGTGTGTGTGTGTGTGTGTGTGTGTGTGCTTATGTGTGTGTGTGTGTGTGCTTTGCTTATGGTGTGTGTATGGGTGTGTGTGTGTGCTTTGCTTATGGTGTGTGTCTGTGTGCTTTGCGTATGGTGTGTGTCTGTGTGCTTTGCTTATGGTGTGCGTCTGTGTGTGTGTGTGTGTGTGTGTGTGTGTGTGTGTGTGTGTGTGTGTGTGTGTGTGTGTGTGTGTGTGCTTTGCTTATGGTGTGTGTGTGTGTGCTTTGCTTATGGTGTGTGTGTGTGCGTGTGTTTTGCTTATGGTGTGTGTGTGTGTGTGTGTGTGTGTGTGTGTGTGTGTGTGTGTGTGTGTGTGTGTGTGTGTGTGTGCTTTGCTTATGGTGTGTGTGTTTTGCTTATGGTGTGTGTGTGTGTGCGTGTGCTTTGCTTATGGTGTGTGTGTGCGTGTGCTTTGCTTATGGTGTGTGTGTGTGTGTGTGTGTGTGTGTGTGTGTGTGTGTGTGTGTGTGTGTGTGTGTGTGTGTGTGTGTGTGTGTGTTTTGCTTATGGTGTGTGTGTGTGTGTGTGTGTGTGTGTGTGTGTGTGTGTGTGTGTGTGTGTGTGTGTGTGTGTGTGTGTGTGTGTGTGTGTGTGTGTGTGTGTGTGTGTGTGTGTGTGTGTGTGTGTGTGTGTGTGTGTGTGTGTGTGTGTGTGTGTGTGTGTGTGTGTGTGTGTGTGTGCTTTGCTTATGGTGTATGTGTGTGTGTGTGTGTGTGTGTGTGTGTGTGTGTGTGTGTGTGTGTGTGTGTGTGTGTGTGTATGTGTGTGTGTGTGTGTGTGTGTGTGTGTGTGTGTGTGTGTGTGTGTTTGTGTGTGTGTGTGTGTGTGTGCGTGCGTGTGTGTGTGTGTGTGCTTTGCTTAAGGTGTTTTTTTGGGGGGGGCTATGTCCCATTTATAACAGCTTGTAGATCTGACTGCTAACTTGAAATGTAGTCATAGCCAGTTACACTGCTGTAGAAGTTGGCAGTGAGTTTGGGTTGTGCAAGAACAAATCTGCAGATTTTATTAATAGTAGTTTGTATTTTACATGTGTTTGACCTAGAATATTTTGTTCATCACAACTGGTAGCGGCTGTCCAGTACCACATAATGCAGTACCTTGTCATGCATGGCACAGTGTATGCTCAGTTTCACATCTGATATAGTTAGATTACACCTGTCCATGTATCCTCCCACAATGCTCTTTGGTGATACATTAATGACCCTATGGCTTCTCTGTGCTGTACTGCTACCATACCACATTGAGAACATTTCCTGGCATCTCCCATCTAAGTATGTGCCTCTTTTGGGGTTATCATTATCACATTTTCTGTCATATGCACAAATGTACCTGACTAGGAGTACCTCTAATGGCAGCTTACCTTGCCTTCACGTATCTGCTCATGTCATGCATACACTGTGGTCCAGTCACATCTCATGCTGAGCTGTTACAGGGCCACTTATGTGTCTGCCTAGCCCAAATGGGTATTGTTCTTGTGCCACTACTCCTATACCTTTGTAGGTGAGATTCACACACTTGATGGGAGTGGCCAATGGCATGTGGCCCACTACATATTAAGCATCTTTGCCATATCCTGCCCTGTACTTACTGCAATGTCCTCTGCTGCTCCTGCTGCTGCTGCACCATCTTGCTTTGGTTTGTAATGCACTTTTGCTTTTGTTTACCACATTCTTTGCTGCTCACTAAGTAATAATACTGTGACTGCATTCCCACATGTACATCAGACATGTCTGTACACATTATTTTTGTGCTGAATGCACTGTGCACAGCTGCAGACAGCTTTCTGAGACATTATGGCACACTGGAATTGGCACTCCTTTATACATCTCTCCTCACCTGTACATCTTATGGTTTACATGGACTATCTGTTTGTGTCATTGCTCATGTACCAGACTGAGTTCAATGCTCCCCCACATGGTGAACACCTACATATGGTGTGTACTGCCATTTTGCCAATGTGTCTGCACTAGTATTAGTTGTATGTGGTACACTGTGTTATATTCTACACGGACAAGCTTTCTGCTTGCTTGAGTTGTTTGTCAATATTGTCACTGTCAATCTTACTGCCATACATACACAGTTCACCTGTGATGGTCATGCTACTTGGCACTGGACACAATGTTGTTGAGTTGGTCATGCCATAGATGCATTTGGTAGCATTTCTTCAGCAAACCGGCACATGCATGGTTACACCAATCAACAATATTAAGCCCAGTTGTATTATGTGTTGTATTGTTTGGTTGCTTCCACTCCCTGCTGCTTGTTGTCCACCTGTGTTGTGTGTACCTGTCCAGGTCTCTTCCTGTGTGGTGTTCTTTCCTGTCCTTGTCGAGTTATGTGTCTTTTATGTTGTATATACCTCTCCTTCCTCCTTGCCCTCTCCTGTATAGCTGCAGCTAACCCATCTCTCCTTTCTCCAAACAAAGGGACCTATTCCCACAATAAAAGACATCTATGCCTCTCTGGCCTTCTGTATAACCTTCCTTTCCTTTCTTTTGTGTACTCTGGCTTACTCCCTACACTTCTCCCTTTCCTATTTCCCCTATTCCTAATGGTGTATGTGTGCTGCATGTGTTTCATGCACATCCTATTTTCCAATTACTTCTACATACCTCTTCTTTACTATACTGGTGATGTGGCTTGGTTTGCCACACCAAAATATATAAGTTTTTTTTTTGTTTTTGCAGTCCTGAACTCAGTGGTATATTATCTGCAGATAGGTCCATTTTTTCTGTGTGATGACAGTCGCAAACATTTTTCTTATTTATATGGCTACTGCCATTTTTCACATTACTTTCTATACAATTCATTACACATGCCTGGGGATATTTGTTAGTATGCACTCCAGTAATACCTCCTGTATGCTATAATAAAAATACTTATTTATGTACACTTGTCTGTCTTTCTTTTCATCAGCTCTGTCACACACATTTTTTGTTCATTTATATATTTGCACTACTCATAGTATTTTATTAAGCTGGTTGCTCATTGTCTGGGTCCTTTAACATATTCACTCATATTTGTGCTACTTATCTGTCCTTAATATTATAAATATTGGCATAGTGTGTTCACCAGTTTTGATAGCTTCTGCAACACATAAATTTGGCCCTTACGGTCTCATTTTACTTGCAACCATATTCTATGCCACTAGCAAATCTTGGTGTGCCCTCCACTACATTGGACTTCTGGTAAAATGTTCCACAAACCAAAATTACTACATTATTGAGCTATGCACCATAACTATCACTGTTTCCAGTAAAATCCCTTGGACTTTAGACCCTTCTTCAGGTTATGCTATACTAAACCCATATGTGTAATGATGAGCAATAAAAATTGCAAAGACACTTTTGCTAGACAAAATGAGCAGGTTTTAGCTGTTCCTTGAACTGTTACTTCAGGTCAAGAGACATAAAATCTGTAATTGTTATGAAACAACTTAAATAACATTAAAGTCAAAGTCAAAATGTCAAAGTCAAAGTAAACTTTACTGTCATTCAAAAATCACACGTGCAAAAACTGAATTAAATTTCGTGTCTCCGGACTCAATATGCAGACAACATACCTCTCAACCTTCAAACATCAAAAATCTGGACAAGGCCCATGAAAAATAGGTACAAATCTGTACGCTGATTAACATATAATTTGCATACATAATTATGTAACCCCACCCACTCCAGTGGAATTGTGGGATACCAATGTTCAAATGCAAACTGAAGAACAGATAACCAAAAATGGCACCAGAGTCCCCCTGCAGCCATTCCAATGTACCATTATCTGGTTAATTTGCCCTATTTACCATAAACACTATAATGTGCTTACTGCTTTGCTTCTACAATGTTTATTTGGATTAATTAAAAAAGTTTATTTTACATTTTATAGCATAAACACTACTAGACCTCTGCTAAACAAAGCAATACAGTCTCACAATGAAAACAGACTTAGCATTATAACTTATCTGCCCTTGAAACTCACATTCATTGAAACAACATTGAAACCCACAAAGAAAATGCATCTGGCCAGTGGTAAGATTAGCTTTGGGCTGTTTTCAAATCATAGGCCCCCTTGCACACAAAACATTACATGTGTTCTTTGATACATCTTCCGGACAATATTAAATTATATTCCTTGTATAATACAGCATACTTGCTACAGTGCGTTTTAAATTTATTGTTTTGAACACTTTTACAGTAAGCAATGAAACAAAATGCATGAACCAATATTTGACTAAACTGCCCAGTTCAGAACATTTCCATTATAAAAGTCTGAGTAATGTCTACAATCCACCAGTATCAGTAAATATGCACAATCTCTGCAGAAGTAAAAGTCACATAATATTTCTACATTAAGGAGATATGTAACTAATGAAGAGGTTGCCGCTGTCAAACAACTTAATATTTCATTGTTTCATCTACAAATAACGTGCCTGTTGCCCTTGAGATATAAATTGCCTATGTCGCATAGAAAAAAAAAAAGCCAGTAATATTACAACTGGGAATGGATGGCAAACTGATAACAGGTTCATAATTACTAGCCATCTCTGCCAAAGAGAACATTCTCAGGACTGCAAAGTACAACAGAGTACAGTATCAGCAATCTGCATGCTGTGGGATTAGAACCCCCACAGCCTTCTACATCAAAAGTAAGTATTCTACCTGTCGTACTACTTAGTCTACTGACAACACAAACACACTTACTATCATCAGTACTATACTCCTCTCCCCCTGAAGACCTATGCAGCATAAGAAATCTGGAAATAACCAAAAATTGATTGGGAAGGGGACAAAAGCCCAAACCCAGGGACACATTTTAAACATTGCTTGTATGATCTTAGAAAAGTTGCTTGCTAGTATGAAATGTTTTGTGTTACCAAGCATGCATTTCCTGAAAGACAGGAAGACTGAAACTTAAATGGCAATGATTATTTAGTGAATTCAGTTCTCACTGAATTTGTCAGAAAACAAAAATTTTAAGAGAAACAGACCAAAAGTATGTATGAGCCAACATTCCAGACAGTCTCTCTCACACACACTTTCTGCTGCAGCTAAGTAAACCAAAAGCAGTTTGTTAAATAAGTAAAGCACACATTGCCCTGCCTGCAAGTCAATGTGTACATTAAAGCATAGATTCTCCTGCAGCAGTAAAATCAAAATAAAAGCAGTCTCTGTTAAAGCACACACTTTTTCTTGCCTGTAAGCCAGTATGTACATGAAAGCACATTTTCTCCTGCACCCTTTAAAATACAAGTAAAACAAAAGCAATTTCTCTGTTAAATAAGCACACACTTTCTCTTCCTGTAAGCCAAGCCAAAATGTACATGAAACTGAAACCACGTTTTCTCCTGCAGCTTAAAATACAAGTAAAACGAAAGCAGTTTCTCTGAGTAGAGAGCACAGCACACACTCTTGCCTGTAAGCCAATGTGAACATGAAAGCACATTTTCTCCTGCAGCCATTAAAATACAATAAAACAAAAGCAATTTCTGTTAAATAAGCAAGCACACTTTCACTTCCTGTAAGCCAAGCCAATATGTACATGAAACTGAAAGCACGTTCTTCTGCAGCCATTAAAACACAAAAAGAAAGCAGTTACTCTGTTAAATATGTAGAGAACACAGCACACTGTCTTGCCTGTAAGCCAACATAAACATGAAAGTATATTTTCTCCTGTAGCCTTTAAAATACAAGTACGAAAGCAGTTTCCCTGTTAAATAAAGCACAGAACTTTCTCCTGCCTGCAAGTTAGTCAGTATGTAAATGAAAGCACATTTTCTCCTGCAAGTTAACTATTAAAGTAAAATAAGCAGTTTCTTAAGTAAACCTCTCCTGTTATGTAAACGAAAGCAGTTTCTCAAACAAATTTCACCTCCTCCCAAAAGTAAGCTGAACGATAAAGTGTTAAAAGTGAACTCCTGTGTTCTACCCAAACGGCAAAAAGTAAAAATCCGATTTGTGTGTTGCCTTACCTTAAAGTGCATTTGCTAAACTCCTGTGTTCTCCAAACGGCAAAAAGTAAAAATCCTGTGTTCTGCCTTACCTTGAAGTGCACTTGCTAAAATCCTGGGTTCTGCTACAGTGCATTTGCTGACGACTGGCTCTGCATAAATACAGCAGAAAGTAAAGTGTTCAAAAGTAAATCCATACATCTTAGATGCACAGAAAGAAACAGAAATGGCATCCTATTCAAACAGACGCGCGGCATCCTGACGGGGCTGACGTCATCGCGCACATGATGACGTCACCCCCGAAAGAGCGAAAATTTAAAAAATAGATCCGAAAAATCAGAAATAATGTGGTGCCACTTGGGAATCGTGGCACCCCATTATTGGGACTCCAAAACTCGGTAAAAAACGAGTTATTCGGGACAGTTGAGAGGTCTGGCAGACAACATATAGACTATTTTCACAGACATTTACACATATAACACCTAGCTATTACATCACAGACATGCAAGTAGACAGACTAATATTGCACATAACTGTACAAAAATTAACAGAGCCTTGTCCACCATGGCTGAATATAAACACTTTATTAAAACAACAAAAGGTAAGCGCTTTCACAGTCTCTATGACTGCTTCCTCAGACAGCATTAAACAACTGAATTACATCTAATCAATGTACCCGTGGTAGTGGTGCTGCGGTAGCATTGTCGCCTCACAGCAAGATGTTGTCCCATTCGATTCTCAGCTAGACCGTCTTCTGTGTGGAGGCATGCGTGAATGGGCGTACCTTCGTTGAAGGTTGTGCGTTAGGGCTGGTAACTCGGCACGTAAAAATCCATTACCAAACATTAGCGGACCGGAGTTCCGCTGTGGCGACCCCTAACCGGGATAAGCCGAAAGACACAACATAGACTTAAAAATCAATCAGCCATTAATTGATAGCAGTTAAGATATTTAAACTGACCCTCTCGCTTTGCTGATAAGATTTCATAAAAACATCCAACTTTTAATTTATCAAGCACTCAGACATTAATTTACATATAGATAGCACTTTAAAATGTGTAAATAAGTGTTGATACATGTTCTTTTTTTTTAAAGTTTTTTTTTTTTAATTTTTTAATGAGGTGTTGATAAATTAAAAGTTGGATGTTTTTATGGACTTTGATCAGCAGAGCGAAAGGGACACATTAAATATCTTAACTGTTATCAATTAATGACTGATTTATTTTTAAGTGTATAAAAGATGTAATTCAGTTGTTTAATGCTGAGGAAGCAGTCATAGGGACTGTGAAAGCACTTATCTTTTGTTGTTTTAATAAAGTGTTTATATTCAGCCATGGTGGACAAGGCTCTATTCATTTTTGTACTGTTGGCTTGCTTTTTATTAGAGCCTGTCCTTTATCCAGAAATCTTGCTGTTTTGTGTTTTAATATTGCACATAATTAGAAACATATTTTAACACTTTTCAAACTGAACACTTACATGAGACTTTAGTATTGCACAGGTACTTGGTTAAGACATTGGATTGATCCTTGCACATAAAGAGACATTTGAGTATTGCACTGTGAACATTAGTATTGCACTATGGACCTTAGAATATTGCACTGTGATTAATTTATGAATTTGTAACATGTATTGCACCCAACAGAGAGATATTTTACTGCATTGCTCCTGCCCTAGATAGCGTATAAGTTTCAGTCATGGTGAATATTGCACTACGTATTAGATGAGACTGGTAACCAGGTTAATGCACAAATTGAGACAATTTCTACTGACCCAGGTGGACTTCATGGAGTGGTTACTAGAGTTCAGCAGCCTGATGACATTAGGGAAGAAGCTGAATCTCATAGTTCTGCAACGTATGCTTCAGAAGCGCTTTCCGGATGCAGGAACAGTCTGTAAGCAGGGTGAGTGCAGTCTTTAATTATTCCTCTGTAATTAAAATTACAATGTAAAGAAACTTGGAGCCCCAGGTCGGAAAATTGCTACAAAATCTTATAAAATTAATTTACATATTCAATTGTCCCAATGAACCTGGGACTCTTTTAAGCAGACAGCAAATAAAAGCTAGCTTTTGCCTTGATTCTGAAGTTTACAAAGTGGACATTAGCTGTACAGCAGAAGCTCAAGCCTGGAATTCCTTACATGTGAAACTGTGCGGCTGCTATTTAGACTTACAAGTCAGAGGTAGATAAATGACAGTAAAATCATTAGCTACTGACCAGATAACTTTTTTCTTTAAGACGTGTTGGTTGAAACCCATTTATGTTGCATTTCTTTGTGTAGGCATACAATTGCTTATATTTAACTTTTACCAAGTTCATTTCTTTACTTGTAGTTATTTCAAGCAAAAAGATGTCTCTATCTAAAGTAAAACTCCACCTTATAACTAAAAAAATCTGTTTTGTTTTTACTCTGTCTTTATTTTCTGAGCTATTTAATACCTCAAAATTACTGTTTCTTATACAGTTTAATATGATTTTTCCATAAAATCGCTGCCCATGGGGCTTGACATATTAATGCTATCTTGTTTTCTAAAACTTTTTTGTTTGCCATAATCCATTTCAGGGCTGCTTTACATGAGTCATGCTAGACATAAGTAAGTAGAGGTATCTTCCCATCCCACTAACATATTATTTATTTATTTATTTAACATTTGTTTACTGGGAAAGTCCAACTTGGAACGGGACAATTTTCAGTGGAGGCCTGGGGAGAAATGCTCCAGATCCATGTCTTTGTAATGTTGGAAGAAAGCGGAGCACCCAGAGGAAACCCACACGCATGCAGGGAGGACATGCAGACTCTACACAGAAGGCACCCCAGCTGAGAATTGAACTGGAGAACCTCTTGCTGTCAGGCAACGATGCAAACTGCTGCACCACTAATGTCAGTCACTGTCATCTTGTAAACTTTCTGTAACAGGACTGCTGCTTTTCAGGAATAACCCTCATTTATGTGTGTCTCAGAGCCCATTTAAAGTAGAGATTTATACAGCTGCAGGGAAAAGGTAGCTAAGTTACAGGCCTTTGTTCAAAGAATCCTTCTGCAATCCAAGATGGATTGACAGACCCCTTCTAAAAATTATGAAATTGTAAGTATTATAATCTTTGAGATATAACAAACTAACAGTCCACAGAAAAAAAAATCTGGAGGCACAGCAACATTGAGTTTTACTGTACAATACCTCAGATTAGCGCTTTTGTCGCAACAAACTAAGGAATTCTTTAGAACTGAGAAAATATTGTAAATCATCAGTATAAAACCATTCACATCAAATCACTTGACTTAATTTGACATACAAACTTTAAAATGCAAAAAACATCTGAAACATTTAAAATTAGTAAAAAATGTAAAAATATTCTTCCATACATTAATACAACTGAAAAAAGTTGTAAATTCCCATTTAATTTCTATAACCATTTCTATTTGATTTCAGAACACTTTTTTAAATGTGCATTTAAACCAGGAGGGCATTCAGCTTTCAACCTTATCTGCCACATCAGTTCTCGAACCTCTAATTGGTTATTAAGATCTTCACCTACTCCATCTTCCTGGACATCACCTAACACAAATAAATAACGTTATAAAGGGCAGACAGCCAAGAGAATGCCTGGCCAAAGCATTTTCATTCTTTTTTTATTCCTAATGATGTTAACATACTCACTTCCATGCACTCTGAATTTTTTTCATTTTTTCCAATGTAGAAATTATTACAAGATTCTCAGGTGGAGCAGTACAGGAAGGAGTCTTTCAGTATTACAAGAATTTTTCATATTAACAGAATATAAATTCCCCTGCAGTAATAAATATGATCCTTCATTAATATATTTGCACCATTTGCAACACTGACATTTAAAAGTGCTACCAGTAGTTAGCATATTTCCCCCACCATCACTATCATATGAAGGAAAGTGGGAACTTCTCCCACCTTCATAGGTTCATAGGTAGGTACTAGGCTATCGGCCCAAGGGCCTAAGTAAGCCTAGCCAACATGATTCCCTGGCTTATGCCACCCAATAAAGTTATTTTACTGTGCTCCTCTCGAGCAGAGCCACAGAAGTGATCCCTGGGGTGTATTTCCTATTTCCCATCCATTCATCAAGTTTTTCTTGAAGAGTGCTAATGAGAAACTTTGCTTGACATAGATGCGTAGCTTGTTCCAGAGTATGGGAAATCTCTGTTACAGGAATCTGTCACTCCAGCATGTCCTGTTTATTGTGGTGACAAGGTTTAGGTCCTTAGAATGTGTAGCCCAGAGGGATTGGGATTTCTTTAGGTGTATCATGTCCAACAGCTCTGGGTTTGACATAGTTTTATATGTTAGGCAGAGATCACCTCGACGTAGGCAATATGCTACAGAGTAAAGCTGGAGTTTTTGGAGACGGTCAGTGTAGGGCATCTGTTTGAAGCCAGTAATCCTCTTTGTGAGGTACTTCTATGGCCTTTCCAGCTGCTGCAGATGTCTTTTGAGGTACATTTCAAAAGGGGTGCTGTACTCTATAATGGGTCTAATGAGTGTCGAGTAGAGGGGAACAATGACCTCTTTTTTCCCTGGATGAAAACCCTTTTGTGATGAGGTGTGCCATGCAGAAATATTTCCTGACTACTGTGGCAATGTGATTATCAAAGGAGAGACTACTGTCCACCTGGGTCCCAAGGTCTCTTATCACACATTCAGCATTAAGTAGACTGCCACCTATGTGGTAGTTCATTGGTACAGAATTTTTACCAAAGGGGATGACAATGCACTTTTTGGCATTGAGCTTGAGGCCATGGCTATGACACCAGGCATCTGTCTAAGTGAGGCCCTTTTGTAGGATGTTCAAATCATTTGGGGACTCGACTATGGCTCCTAGTTTGCAGTCATCTGTGAACTTTGTTACCCAAAGGCCTTCTGTGTTAGCCTGTACTTCAGAGAAGTAGATACCAAACAGGAGAGGTCCCAGGACTGAACCCTGTGGTACTCCACTTTTCACTGGTCTGAAGTCAGATTTGGAGTCTGCAACTTTTACAGTGTGGGTTCTGTCAGTGGATTAGTTGGCAATCCATCTTGTGGCATAGGGATTTATACCTAGTTTATTGAGTTTAGCTTTAATTCCAGAATGGGGGATGGTGTCAAAAGCCTTGGTGAGGTCAAGATAGGCTGTGTGAACCACCTTACCCTTGTCTACAGCTTTGGTGACTGGCTCAAAGAAGTCAATCAGGTTCAGAAGGCATGATCTGCCTCTCACAAACCTGAACTGGGTGAGGTCCAGAGTTTGGAGGTTACCAGTGTCTTTATTTATGACTTCCATGATGATATGTCATTACAAGACATTTGTCGGGGAGCAACTCTTATTAAAAAGAAAGACTGCCTAAATTTTCACTACCATTCTTACAGGACCCAGCTATACCATATAAAAGAATCTTTGCCCTCCTGGAAGACCTGCACTGTGTCCAGGAAATCCCATTACAAGACATTTGTCGGGGAGCAACTCTTATTAAAAAGAAAGACTGCCTAAGTATGTTTATACCATATATTTATCCCTGAATATTCCACCTGCGTGCCTAGCCTACCTACCTGCCCAGGACTACCAGCAGCCAGCAACAGTCCCCTATATCTTTCTGACAAGACCCTCATTCCTACTCTGCTATTACTATCATTAGTATTCCTACCTTTTCTCCCCTAATTACTACTGTATTTCTTACTTTTATTACTATCTCTATCTTATTGTATCATACATCTATCTGCTTTTATAACTCTGCCTTCTACGTGGCCCCCTTACACTGATCGTTCTTCCTCCTCTGAATCTTTGCCTAACTTACTGGTTTTCTGCCTTCTACCTGGATCTGTACTCTAGTATATTCTCTATTCCTTTCCCCTGCCCAAACTACCCCATATCTTAACCTGCCTACAATAGATCTGCTTATAACATTCCCTATACTTCTTAATATATATATTACCAGTTTTAACTTACCTGCTGTTATTATACCTGGCTGATTGTTTCCTCTCAGCAATTTCCTACTCCTTTGGCTCTGCCCACTCCGTTCACTCTTCGGGCTCACTCCGCTCTCCTCCCTGCCCCCAAATCCCACCCGCCCCTGGGACCTCTACATTTATCCCCACATAACCACACCCATCACATTCCCTAGCCAATCAGAACATATTCTTCTCTCCACCCACTCCATAGCAGTCCACTCCCACACCCACCCTTTCCCTCTCTGAACACATACCTACTGTATGCAATCCCCACTCATCTCAACATGTCCTACACTCACCTTCCTCTCCTACTAATAACTCTTCTAACTATTCTTAGCTCTACCTACCTCATAACCTACTATGAACAACCTTTAAATCCTACCTTTTGTACTCCACACAAACATACCCTAGCTACCCCCCAACTACACTCACAATCCATCACAGTCCCATATACAGCAACTCATATCTTGAACCTAAATATCATCGTCTCTCACACATCAAATACCTTATTCTTCGACTCACAAAACACTTGCACAGCATCAAAACCTCACAACTAACTAACCTTATTCATGGTTTATCATTAATTGATGGGGACATCCACCCCAACCCAGGCCCAAACACAGACATACCATCCCCTAATTCCCAAACTATGAAACCTATGTCTACACCACAAACTAAACCTCCCAAATCTCTCACAATAGCTCATCTTAACATCCGTAGCATATGTAACAAACTTTCTGCTCTTCATGCCCTACTAGAAGTCCAACAGTTTGACATTCTCTGTCTTACTGAAACCTGGCTTAAACCCACAATAAAAGATAACGAAATTATCCCCCCTGGCTATAACATCCTAAGACAAGATTGTCTTAACAAAAAAGGTGGAGGAGTAGCTATACTCTTCAAAACTGGACTGGAAATAAGTAAATCAGCCCTTACCCCATCACATGACTCTAATGTTGAACTGATTATTTCCAAACTCTCCCTAAACTCACACAAAACTATTAATATCATCTGCACTTATCTTCCCCCAGGTAATAATTCCCCCATATTAGAAGACCTACTAAACTGGTTTTCAATTAATCTCCTTCAAGAAACAATACTACTAGGCGACTTTAATATTGATTGGAACATGTGCAAACAAACTAATCCATCTACCATTATTAACCTGCACGGATTCCATCAAACCATTAACTCCACAACTAGAACAAATAAAAACAATAACAAAGAAACCATACTCGACTGGATCTTGACTAATAGTCCCCAACAAATGTATTCAACAGGTACCCTCCCAGACGACCTTAGCAACCACTCTCTCACATACATCATTAGGCACAAAACTCATCTAACAACACCTCCCCTAATTCGCTCATCTCGCAGCAAAAAACATTTTAACCTTCAGCAGTTTCAAAACGAACTCAGCTTGATTAACTGGTCACCTCTAAAAACTCTCCCAATAGATGAAGCTGTTAACCACTTTAATAATACCTTTCTTACTATTCTCGATCATCATGCCCCCATCCGTTCTATACGAATGAACTCTAAGACAGCTCAATGGCTAACAACCAACACCAAACAACTTATCCTTAGTAAGAATAAAGCTTGGACTAAATGGAGAACCACAAAAGACTCTTTTGACCACCTTAGCTTCAAACAAAAAAGGAACAAGACTAAGCTTGCTATCAAACAAGATAAAAGGAACTATTACACCAAGCTACAGCAATCCTCCCACCGCCAACCACAAAAATTTTGGAACTCAATTAACTCACTACTATCCCCCGGCAAGGTTGAAACCCCCAACCCACTAGGCTCCTGCCCTGACTCTCCCCTACAAACAGCTAACGCATTCAATAACTTCTTTACTTCAACCATACTTAAACTGGCCAACCAACAAAGCCCTGACCCCTCTTCACTAGGTAATACTAACTGCACTCCACCTCTATTTCAACTTAAACCCATACCCACTTCCTATATTCTAAATTTACTTCAGAAACTCAAACCCTCAACTCCCTCAGCTGACAAATTGCCAGCGGAATATCTCCAGCTAGGTGCTAAAGCTATTGCCTACCCTATCTCTATTCTAATCAACAGAACCATAAAAGAAAGTACTATACCCTCACTCTGGAAAATCTCCCACATCATCCCTCTCTTCAAAGGGGGCGATTCATTTGAGTACTCGAACTACCGCCCTATAGCACTGCTATCTCCCATTGCTAAAATAATGGAGAAATGCATCCACAAACAACTTTTAAATCGCCTTCTATCTAATAATCTTCTAGCTACTTGCCAACATGGCTTTCGTCCCTACCATAGCACCACAACAGCCTTATTATCCTTCATAGACTCCATTAATATAAACCGGAATAACAATCTTCTTTCATCTGCATTCTTTGTAGACCTGTCAAAAGCTTTTGACATGGTGAATCACCAACTCCTCCTACATTGTTTAAAATCTCTCTCTCTCAATAATCTTGCTTTAAGCTGGTTTACTTCCTATCTTCAGAATCGGAAACAAGCTGTTCTATGGAACAACAATCTTTCCGAACTTCTCCCTACCACTTTAGGAGTACCTCAGGGCTCCATCTTAGGTCCTCTTTTATTTTCCATCTTTATTAACGACCTGTATCTAGCCACCCCACTAACTACTTGCATTCAGTACGCCGATGACACCACCATCATCTGCTCTGCCACAACCCAAGCTGACCTCCACTCACTTACTCAAAAATCTTTTACCACCATAGAACAATAGTTCTCCAATCACTGCCTTCTCTTAAACCCTAAGAAAACTAAACTTCTCCTCTTCTCACCCACACACCTGTCTCCCCCTATTAGTTTCACACTTACTTCTAACAATGGCACCCTTATCTCTCCTGACCAAACAACCAAACTTCTAGGAGTTACTATCGACAACCTACTAAAATTTGATTTTCATATCAACTCTATCATAAAAGCAGCTAACAAAAAATTAGGTTCTCTCTACAGAATCAAATCTTTCTTAACTCCTGAAGCAAGAACTACCATAGCCAGAACATATCTTATCTCTACTCTACTATATGCATCCCCCATATATACTAATCTTTCTAAACATAACATCAATAGGCTTACAACAGCCTACAACAACATTGCCAAATTTGCCACTGCCTCTCCATATAAAACACATCACTGCCTGAACCTCCTTAACCGAGGGTGGCTGGAGTTACCTCATCTAATTCAATACTATCAGCTTACAACTGCCCATAAAGCCCTTCACCACCCAGAAAAGATACCAATGCTCTCCACCCTGATAAAACCCTATAACAACCTAAAAACCCTACGCTCTTCCAATAAAATACTGATTCAAACCTCTCTATCAAAGAATACAGCAGGTGACTCTATATTTTCCAACTCAGTTGGTAAAATTTGGAATCAACTTCCTCCAGACCTCTTAGCCCAAACTTCTATCACACTATTTAAAACTCAACTGAAACATTTTCTAACCAATCACTGGCTTTGCTCTTGCAATAACCCTAGCTGATCACGTACCTCCTACCTTCTCCTGCATCCTTTGCACTGTCTCCCAACTCTATTTCTCCATTTTATTTTTCATCTCTACCTAAGAAATTGACTCTCCCAACTTCAAACTAAAATTTTCTAGTAACTCTATCTTTTGCTTTTAAACTACTTAATTATTTCTGTTTCACATTTTATTTACCTGTACTGAAGAAATTTGATAGTCTCTGTTTTCACCTTTTGAACTTACTGAAAAGATAGCCTAAATGCCTGTTTTAGTTGTGTCTTAAATTCCCTATGTAATTATGAAGGCCTGTTTTAGTTGAATCTCAAATTACCTATGTACTTTGACCTGTACTGTAGAAATTTGATAGTCTCTGTATTCACCTTTTTGAACTTACTGAAAGGAAAGCCTATATGCCTGTTTTACTTGTGTCTTAATTCCCTATGTAATTTTAAATGCCTGTTTTAGTGTGTCTTAAATTACCTATGTACTTTGAATGTATTTTTGTTATTATGCATTAGATAGTGGAGCTTTTCTCCTCGGGCCTCCACTGAAAATGGAAATGTATCCAGTTGGACTAGCCCGGATAACAAATGTAAAATAAATAAATAAATAAAATAAAATAAATATGTTCCATGGCCTTGCAGACCAGGCTCGTCAGGCTAATAGGGCGATAGTTCCCAGGATCAGTGGTGGCTCCCACTTTGTGGAGTGGGATAACTGTTATTGTGTGCCATTCAATGGGCACAAAGCCTGACATGAGGCTATGACTGAACATGGTGCTTAGGTGGGGAGCCAGTTCGTTCTGAAGTTAGATTAAAACGCAGCCAGGGATGTTGTCCAGTCCCATGGATGCTGTATTTTTGGCTTTACAGAGTGCAGCTTTTACCTGCATAGTTTCCTGTATAGATATGGGCCCTTTAGGGGATGAGAGGGAGGTAAAGTTATCACTGAACCAGGATATTGCCAGTATCAGTTGGTTCTGTAATTTTCGTGTCGTTGTGCTGTAACTCAGAGCAGATCTGGGTGTTGCCATTGAGATTCTTGACATAGCTATAGAATGCTTTGTGGTTGTCCCTAGAATCAGTGGCAATTTTGTTTTCATAGCTAGCTTAGGAGGATCTTATAAAGGATCTCAACTTCTTACTGAGGCTGACCAGGGAGCTCCTCCACTCATGGGATTTTACTCTCTTTTGCAACAGTTTCTTCCTTCTGTTGTAGAATTTGTTTATGGCAGGGGACCACCAAATTGGCTTCCTTTTTTTGGAGGATAGCATCTTGGTTCTGTTTGGGATAGCATGATCCATGCATTCGTGTAACTGCATCTGTGTAGGATTCAGTAGTCGTAACTGTATTGTCCATCTGCATGAGTGTCATGAAGTTTGCCACTTCTGTCTTAAGAAGGGTGAAGTTGGCTTTGGAGAAATTTTTTTACCATGGTTTCCTTAATGGGGTGGGAGCGGGATGTGGATATCTACGGTGATTAGCTTATGGTTGGATCTGACCAACATGGAGTTGACTTTAGGTGTGGAACACCAGTCACTCATGTTGGTAATGACTAGGTCTAGGATATTGTTGCCCCTGGTGGGGGTGTGGATAAGTTGATCCAGGGCATTGGAATTTATGAATTCTAGAAAGCGTTGAGCGAAGGAGTTGGTACATGAGTAGTTTTCCCAGTTAATAGTGGGGTAGTTGAAATTGCCCATTATTAGGGTGTTTGGTTGAACCCTAATATTTTCCAGTATATCAAGAAAAGAGGAGCGGGAATCCTGGGGCATGGTGGGGGATCTGTAGTAAGCTACAATTTGGATTGCAGTTTTGCTCAGAGTTATTTGCACTTGGATAACCTCGGATGCATTATGCTGAGCAACTAGCCTGGAGGTGTGGATATCCTTTAATGAATATGGACACACCACCGCCTCTGGTGTTCCAGTCCAGATTAGGTGGCCGAAAAGTTTGCATGAGTAAACTGGTAATGCAGGGGTGCTCTTTGGATCCTTGACCCAGGTCTCAGTCACTGCACAAATATCAATGTTCTCCATTTTAAAGAGTGCCTCAATTGAGTACATTTTGAGATTTAGACTTCTAGCATTTGAGTAGCATTTCCCTCAGTTTTTTGCTTGCCTGTTCTTGTTACAGTGGTGAATTTGTCATTTGATCTTTGCCTAAAAAAGACACTATACGGGCGACAAGAGCCTTAGCCAATATCCAGAATCCCAGGGGTGACAGGTGCAGGCCATCTCTGGCAAAGCATCATGGTTTGTCGACCATATCGCCCAAGGCATACAGATACTGGATCCCCTTAGAATGACACCAGAAGCTTAGCCAATTGTTGAAGTCAATCATTTTGTTCTTGTACTACGGTATCATTCCGGGTGATGGCAGGATGCTACTCAGGGCTAGGGTCATACCTGCCTGGGCTACAAGATCGGAGAGCTCTTCCATGTCTCTTTTCGTGTAGTCCAAGGAGGTACATCTCAGGTTATTCACACCAACATGGACAATGACAGAGTCATATTTGTACTTGTTGTGGAGTGACCTGAGTGCATGGGATATGTGATGGATCCTGGCCCCTGACAGGCAGCTGACAGTAACCTTTTCCTTGTTTAGCCTGGTTAGTGGGACATCAGTGTGCCTGGCTGCAGAGTCACCTATGACTAGTGTGTTGGGTACAATGTTTTGCCTTATGGGCTGTGGTTGAGTGGCACACTGAGTCTGTGGGCTATGTGTCATTTGGGTTGTGTTGGGGGGTAGAGGTTGCTTGTGTTTCTGCTTTGGAGGTCTCTGTTGCTTGAGCAGATTATTATTGAGAGCCTCCGTGAATGCTTTTGTGTTTCTATGTGTGGATTTTGGTGGTATAGGTTTAGTGGGACTATGTGATGAGTGTGGTGTAGTGCAAGTGTTTACCTTCTCCTCTTGACTGTCAAGTTCAATCTTGGTTGGAGAGAGCTTTACCTCCAGTTTGGCTAGATAAGTGCATCTCTCACAGGTTATAGAGTTGGGTGGTAGGAGGAGAGAGTTGTCTGTGTACATGAGGTAATTGCTACATTGACCCAAGAAGCCCAGATTCATCAGATAGACAGACGAGAACAATGGGAACTGACCCTTGGACATGCCTGAATAAAAAACTATTTTCCTCTGGACAAGTTAGGAAAGTGAGTACAAGAGCTGCTTTTTTTCCTATGCAAGTGAGGAAAGTAAGTACAAAAACAGTTTTCCTCTAGGTAATGAGGAAGGTTGAGTGCTGTAGTAATTTTGCTTACAACAAGTTCTGTCAATCATATCAGTGCAACCATAAAAATACTTCCAATTATCGCTCACAATGTGCATAGTAAAGAAGCTGTCAGCACTATATGTTACATTAAAATAATTAAAAATTAATTTTGGTTTCTTCTTTTCTTAGCATATTTGAATCTTAAGTCAGCAAGTTCCTCAGAGTGTAACACGTTCAAAATGAGGCTAATTTCCCTTTCACTCCCATTGTAAAATCTCATCAAAATTTCACTTAAAAAAATCTTTCTTATAACCCCTTCCAATAAACGTTTGCTCGAAAACAGCCAAATTCTTCCAAAGTACATCATCATCATTAGTAGTCAACCCTGATCTTCTTATGACTTGTGCCTCTTAACTAGATTCAGTCTTGAATCCCATATAAAAGAAAAACGTATGTGTAATATTTTTTTCATTGATTATTGGTAGCATATAGATGCTTGCTAAATATGCAATGTTTCCTGGGATAACTGAAATAATGAAATAAACCTTTTTATTAAATGACAGCTTGTATATTTTTCCAAAAACAACAATGCTCCTTTATTTCATCTAATATCCATTTCCACTGTTTCTCATTTACATTTTGCCCAAAGTCTTGCTCCAGACACACAGATTTCTTTCACTGAGAACTATACTCTTTACTATATCGCCCAGTCCTTTACTTTTTTCTTTAAAGTCATTCCTATTATATTTAAGCACTGATGTATATAACATAACTTCTTTCATCCAAACTTTTGTTTCTCATAATCAATATAATATCATCTGCATTTGGAAACATGACTGGAATTTTTATCCCTTCATTAGTAATATACATAGCATCTGTCGTGCAAATGTACATTTCTGACTAATACATTCACAACTAATGCAAATAATATACTACTCATAGGTTATCCCTGGCACATGCCGATCTTCATATCTTTTTCTTTGCTTAGCTATCCATTCACTAAAATTCTTAGTTTAGTTTTATTATAGAGAACAACACATATTCTTAATTTTCTTAGTAAAGTTATACTCTTCCATAATTGTCCACAACAGTTCATGTTGACCTGTATCAAAAGCTTTATTTAAATCTAAATAACCTAATACAAAAATGGTAGTAGCACCCTTGAAGAAGTAAAACTGAAAATCAAAAACCAAAGCACCACTAGGGCTCGTGCCCAGGACAGATCTAAAAGATAAAGTCCAGAGAGTATTCAATAAAACAACTTTTCCAAAAAATAATTTTATTAATACAAAAACACCCATGCTAAGTGCTTTCATCCATTCAGTTTGGGCTTCATCAGATCATGAGTGTAAAACAAAACGATCTGAATTTAAAAGAATTCCAACCAATCAAAATCTTCCACACCTAATTAATATTCTTAACTGAATAATTAAAATAATTGGGATGCCAAATCTTAAAATAAAACATAGAAGAGAAAAAACATAAGAAATGAAAAAAATGTTAGAAAATTTGATTCCAGACAAATCTTAAAACATACATATAATTTAGACAATTTAAACACAGAAAGGTTAAAAGATCTATAGTATTTGCAATGAATTATTTGTAAAGAAATCATTAATGATACATAATAAAACAGAATAATTCAAAGCTGAGCAACCTTTATTTTCAAAATACTGGTGCTAGAAATCTTATCATTCAAACCTGGCTTTAGAGTTGTAGTCAGCTGTAGCTGACATACTAACATCCTAAGCTCTAAGTCTCCCAGTCACCACCTGTCAGGGAGATGTAAACTTTATCAGTCAGTCCAAATTTATATTTGACACTATCTTTGATTGAAGAAATTGTGGTGTGATTATATAAAACATTTTCACGTCCTTTCTTCTGATATCATATAAATGTTCATAGACCCTCTTTTTAAGGCACATTCAATCTTCCCTATATAAAAACTGAAACATGAACTGCATATAACAATATAAACAACACCCTTGGAATCAGAGTTAACCCAAAAGAAAGAATGCAATGGTCTACCTTTGTAAATAACAGGATAGGTGTCCCCTTCCCACATATGTCAACAATAGTGGCAAGCTCCACATCTCCAAGTGCCTGGGTTCCTAGTATTGCTGCTCAAAGCTTTTCCTGAATATTCAAAAATATTTTTTTAAGTTGTAACCCTCTTGTATGTGAAGCACAGTGTGTTACCAAAGACAATCCTCTAATTTTAGGTCAGTCTTGAAAATGTTCTGATTATTATAGCTGCCTTGTTTAACATCTCTTCTAATGAAACTGTACCTCAAAATCATGGGCTCTTGTGAAAGTCACTTCCCCCTGAGTAGTGTTACCATTAGCTGTAAGTGTTACTTCTTTTCTTCGCAAAACAGGTGAATATCTATCTTTTTTCCCCAGTAACACCTCACTTTTGATTTTGCTTATCTGAGATGGGTACCTTCTGAATAGAAACATGCTGGTAAGTATATCTATTTCTTTTACATAAGGTAAGTCATCCAATATCATTCTAGACAATCTTCTAATTTAACTTTTAACCAGACTGTTTTTCAAAATTCTAGAATGGCTACTGTTGTAGTGCAAGTAAGAATTTGAAAAAGTAGGTTTTCTAAAGATGTTAGAGACAAACCCACTCTCAAATGTATATATGGTAGCATCCAAATAGTGAATAACATTCACAGAGCAAGTACAGGCAGACTGAAGAAAATTGGGGGATTCATTAATGTAGTTAATAAAACAAATGAGTATTTCTTTATCTCCTGTACAAAAAATACAAATTTCATCAAGGTTGTGGAAATATGTTGTGCAATGTTGTGAAAAAGGGGAATTTAGCACATAGAAAGTTTCCCATTTCCACATAACCATACTGGCATACATGGGGGCACAAGTCGCCTCCATGGCTACACCTGTAAGTTGTTTGAAATATTCCCCTAGAAAGAACAGGAAATTATTGGTTAGCACCAATTCCATGAGAGCCACTAGTAAATATATTTTCCTAGTGTCTATGAATTCACAGGACATAACAGCTTCTCTAAACTACAATAAACCCTCCTAGTGGGGTATACTGCCAACAAAATGACCACATCAATGGTTACAAAACTGAAATCTTTGTGCCAAGATTCAGATGAAACATTTCATAAAAAACTCCATGAGTCTTTAAGTATATGGGAATGGTAAGTAGAAAAAGGCTTCAAAGACCTGTCTAAAAAAAGAAACAGCCAGGGAATGCGGCATGGACCCCTGTGCAGAGACAATTGGTCTCAATGGAGAATCAGAGGGGTCCTTGTGAACTTTGGGGATCCTGAAAATGGAAGGTACTCTGGGATGTTTAGTAAACAAAAAATTGTATTCTCCTCTTCTAATAACACCTTGGGGGGAATTCAATAAAGCCTACATGGACTTTTTTTCCATGCAAGCATAGTGGCATGGTGCTTATATGGAAATAAGCAGATGTGCGATCCAGTAAAGAGGGCTGAAGGGCGTGCACTAGCGTGCCAACACAGAAGTGTCCATGGCATGCAAATCACCTTATAAGCTGGTCAGTTTCATGCTAATGAGGGTGGTAGAGTGATCCAGCAAGCAGTTAGAGAGTCCTGCAGACCCTGTGTTAGTGTCTATAATGTACATGGAAAGATTCCATGTGCAGGATGTAAAACTAACACCAGGGGCTGTAAAAGTGCACTGACAGTGGCAAAAATAGCATAGTAGACAACAGATGTGTGTAAAACTATTCACGATATGTCCAAAACAGTATGGAAAATAATTTAAATTAATTGTATTTTTTTTTATACTCTGGGTATGTTTGTGCAGGGTGCCGCAGTGCTCAAACTTCCTTTTATGAAAAAAAAATAAAAAAAGAGTTGTAAACCAGATATATTAGTATGTAACACTAATGCATTATAGGGTTGGGAGGGTGGCCTAATGGTTAAGGTGTTTGCCTTACAAACACAAGGTGCAAGGTTTGAGTCTCACAAGGGATACTTGGCTAGGCTTAAAATGGCTCGCAAGGGCAGTTAGCTTAGTACTAATCTATGAACCTATGACCCTGCGTGGAGTATGTACAATGATAGACTGCTGTGGTTGCATGGATATTTATGCAAATGAGATGGGTGTACTAAATAGCATAAATGGGTATCCATGTCCACATGTGTAGGCATAGAACCATGTTGGTGTCCACAGAAGAGGTAGCTGACATCAAAAGGGGGTATGTTCACAGTCCTGTAAGCTCATTGTAGCTCAGCAGTGCCTGCTTGTGCCTGTTTGAGGCACTGGGTGCCATAGACTGCACTTATGTACACATCAAGGCACCACCCAGTGAGGAGGGTAGAGTTTATGTCAACAGCAAGAGGTATCACTCCATCAACTGCCATGTTGTGTGCAATGCCCAGGGCATTATCTTCAGTGTGTGTGCCGGCAGCCCTGGCAGTTATCATGGCTTCCATATCTAGCATGTATCACAGCTGTACCAGATGTTTGCTGGGGGACATCCTATATGGCCATTTACTAGGGGATTGTGGCTACGCACTGGAACCATGGATGATGACCCCCATCAGAAATGCACACATCCCCATGGAATGCCATAATAAGGCACACACACAAACTAGGAACATCACAAAGTGTGTGTTTGGGCTGCTGAAGTCATGGTTCTGGTGCCTCGATATATCTGGTGGAGCCCTGCAGTACTCTACAGCCACATGTGAAGAGATGTTCACAGTATGTGCCATGCTACACATTATGATCCTGTGGAAACAGCTGCAACAAGATCAGCAAAGGGAAGGGATACACAGCCCGCCATCAGTGCCTAGGTCCCCACAGCCACACCCACAGGGAGACTCAGAGTAGGAACTCCCTGAGGTTGTACCTGTTGGCAGACATATGCATGCCCAGTATAACCTGGCCTTGGCCAAGAGGCACAGCATAGCAAATGCACTGACAACATAGCGGCCTAGGGACTGACACTTTACTCCAACTCACATACATATACTAAAAATGATGGGGTCTATATTATCTTGTCAAAAGACATGCTCAGCAAACACGTCTTCATTGACAAGTAAACAGCGAATTCTGTAATCGCCGAACGGCCACATCACTGACTTTTTTCCAAGGGGAAAAAAGTACTTGGCCTAATAAGCAAAAAACAAATGTTCAAACCCTACAAAGTGGGGGGCTTCACCCCCCACCCCATCTAACTAAATATGCCAACTCCAAGATTGCACTACAGTGGGGAAAAGGGCAAATCCCTGATGATGGCCAAGCACTTTTTCCCCCTGGGAAAAAAGTCGGTGATGTGGCCATTCGGCGATTACAGAGTTTGCTGTTTACTTGTCGATGAACAAGATAATATAGACTCAAAATGATGCCAGCCAGCCCACACAACCTGTACCTAACCATGTATTGGCTGTGGACTGTGTGCATCACACAGAGTCAGCCCCGCACTACAGGTCTGTCAACTGCTGCAATCGCAAGGTAAGTCATTCTCCCATACACCACTTGGACGGGGTACTAGACTATGGTAGCATATGTATGGACCTGCTGCATGTATGCAAGGGAATATAGTGGGCTATTGGACTACTTGCAGAGATCTTACAGCCACTTGGGACAACAGGTACTCTGTCCAATAATATGTGCCTCATAATATTCACTAGGTCACATGGCTGGAAACTCCACTACATTATTCAGTGGAGATGCCAAACAGTGGGGTCACAGGACAGTCTCACAACTGTCTATGCCAGCAGAACATGGCTGGTCATCCCCCACACCTAACACATCTGTGTTCCAATACAAATGCTGTAACAGTAAGTCTGCAATGATATTAGCAGATCAGACAATTCCAGGGCTGTGACATAGAACCTGGCCACATGTATTTACCACCTAAAGCAGTGGTGACACTGTATGTCTGCATGTTGTTGAATCTGGCAGCATCTACATTTTTTGCATGTGAGGTACTTGTATGGTGGTATACCCACAAACTGTCATAACCCTCAATCTGTTACTGCAAGACAGTTGGACAAAGTCAGAGAGAATGAACCACAAATCCACTAGTGAAATAACCAAAAAGCCAAAAGAAAGCCAAATGTTTAGCGCTTTCATCCACAATTTAATACGTGAACTTCTTCAGAAACAATTCATTATAACCACCAGTTCCTTAAATACATCACAGTACAGGAAATGACATCACATCAATCCAAATTGTTGACAACAATATTTTTAAAATGATGTAAAAATGAAATGAAAATAAGATAAAATACACATACACTTGTAAACACAATATGCATATGATCATAACTGTACTTAATATACATTATATGTATATATACACACATTTGTCTGTACACACACATAAATATATATATATATATATATATATATATATATATATATATATATATATATATGTGTGTGTGTGTGTATATATATATATATATATATATGTATAAATGTCTACCTATACATTAAAAACACTTTAAATTAATGGACTCATTAAGGCCAGGCTGCCTGTCGGCCCCCAGCACAAGTTGCCACAGTGTCTCCTTACATTCTAAGACATTGTTAAAATCTCCCCCAAACTCACAAGTGTTGATTTTTTCCAATACTGAAAATTGAAATTTCTTAAAGTCCCTAGAAATTAATGAATGTTTGGCCAAGGAATTAAACTTATCTTTGTTCTTTATAGCTAAATTGTGCTCGTAAATTCTCCTCTTTAGAACTCTTTTTGTTTTACCTATATAGTAGTGTTCACATGACACCGAATTGGCAATGTACACAACATATTCAGAATTACAATTATAATAACCTTTAGCCCAAATGGTGTAATTAAGGGACTTTATAAATACACTGGTACTATTGCTGATAAATCTACACTGTCTACAGTTGTTACATGCATATGTACCCCTCTTGATACTAGCTGCTCTAGTCAAATCCTGATGTCTGTTGTGATCTGTCTCGAGCATAGATTTTAAATTAGTCACCCTTTGATAGGTGAAAGTGGGTTTCACCCCTAAAGTGCCAACCAAATCTTTGTTCCCTAATACCACTTTCCAATTGTTGATGATGATGTCTCTAATAGACCACATTTCATTGACAATGGGTAAAGGGAACGCAATGTTGTAAGTACTGTGGATATCTGAAACAGTGGATCCAGAATTTATGCCTATCTGACTAGACAAAAGAATAGGTTTAGCAACACCCTTCCTCAACAGAATGACCTCTTGTTCTATTTTTTGAATCCATTCTGTCGCATAATCTCTATACATAAATAATGATCGTAAAAATCCAATTTCACTTAGAAATATGTTGTCATTGGTGGTGAGCCTACTCAAACAAATTATTTGGCCCTTTACCACACCTTTTTTCATATGTATAGGGTGTAAACTATCCTTGTGTAGGTACTGATTAGCAAAAACTTCTTTCCTGTATATTTGACTATTAAATGTGCTGTTGACTTTATCTACACTAAGTAAAACATCGAGGAAGGGAATACTATCCCCAAACCCACTCATTTTGAAAACCAAAAAATCTGTAGTGTGATTCAAATCTACCACCAAATCAGAAAATTCTTCCAAAGTACCAGTCCACAAAAAAGGCAAATCATCTATAATTCTAAAATATGAGAGTACCTTACTGAAACCTGGGTGTTTAACCAAAAACTTAAGCTCCCAGTTTGCCATAACCAAGTTGGCAAATGCTGGTGCCACCCTGGCTCCCATTGCTACTCCCGAAGTCTGTTTGTAAATGTGTTTATCGAATCTGAAAAAGTTGTTGTCTAAAACTATCTCCATAAGACCACAAATGGTGTTGAGCATAACATTGTCAACTTCGGAAAATAAAGTAAGGTATTCCCTAAGATATCCCAACCCTTCTGTTTGCTTGATGGAAGTATATAAAGACTTGACGTCAAGTGTAGCAAAACTCACAGAACTAGATGAAATATCTAAATGCCGTAATTCTTCCAATAAATGCCAGGAATCTCTGATGTAAAATTTAGATCTCTGTACGATAGGGTTCAATATATAATCAAGCCAAATAGATATATTCTCTGTTTTGGAATGTTTTGCTGAAATGATAGGTCTAAAAGGTAGGTTGTGCTGATCAACATGTAATTTGGGAATACCAAATAAAGTGGCCAGTTTAGGATGTTCAACCAAAAGATATTCATAACTCTGGTGATCTAATTCACCTTGGCTGAACATATCAAACAACGATGTGTCGACTCGTTGAAAACTTTTCTTCACATCTGTCACACTAACCACTTTGTATGTGTCACTGTCACGTAACATATCCAACATTGAATCATTATATTGGATAGTATCCATGACCACAATTTTACCCCCTTTGTCAGCCTTCATTGTTCTAATGTCTGAATTCCTACATAACTCATACAAAGCTCGATTTTCAGGTGAACTGAGATTGTCATCACTTAACTGACCATTCCTCCTTCTAAACTCATTTTCACATAGATTTTGAAACATTTGAAGGGTAGTGTGCAATGGAGGATTGAAAGTACTAGCTTTTTTAGGCCCACTAGTTGAGGGAGTATAAGATGGAACCACCACATCATGCATAATATAATGTAAATTCAGTTTTCTTATATATAGTCTGAAATCTATCAACAATTTACCAATGTTAACTCTATTGTTAGGTATAAATGAAAAACCTTTTTTTAAAACATTAACCATTTCAGTGGACAAACCAACACTAGACAAATTGGTAACATTGATACTGAAATCATCAGCTTGTCTGTTTATATTCACTTGTATTTCCTCTGACTGGGATATCACCCTCTCCCTTTCCCTTTCCATTTGTTGTGAGATGTATTGTTCCACTTCTGAGTCTGTTTGTTTACTGTCAAACCCAAAGGAAAAGGGCCTTGATTTTGTTTCTGCTTCCCATTGACCAACATTTGAGCATAATTTGCCTTGGATGAATTACTTGGATGTTGGTTAGTATGTTCAGAAGTAGCAACAACTTCTCCACTAGATACATTAGTGCATCCAGTATTTTTGTCAGAACCTCTAAAACCAACATCAGTTCCTGCTGAAATAGTTGTTGTATTTATAGCATCTTTGGCCTCACTATTTGAAGCAAAACTTGCACTGTCACTTTTATCATGGGTTGTAACAAGAGGCTCCTCCACCCTGTCCTGTAATGTGTAGGCATGTTTTGCCTGATAAGCCAAAATGTCTCTTTTCAATTTATTTTGTTTTCTGGTCACAATTGATGCCCGGTGCCTGTCAGCCTTTGCTTCCACACCATTATATAAAAGGATATAATCCTTAAAGCATCCAAAACTTTTGATTTTTTAATCTAGTTGTTTAATATTTCCCCTAATAGTTTCAAGTTCTTTCAAATAATGCGTGACCAAAAAACCCATTATAGTGATGCCAGTGTTGTTATAGAGCTCATTTAGTTTAGTACTTAGTTTGTCGCCAGAAATAACACAGTTCGGAAACTTAGCTGTTCTTAAACACTGAGGCACAATTTTCCTGGTGATACATTCTCCTAAATAAGACACCTCCAACTCTAAAGTAACATATCTGAAGACCATTTTTTCTAAATCATATATACTCTTTTTACAGTTAACACTATCCATGTAAGCACTGTCGCTAGTCGACTTACTTACTGCTGAGTCCAACTGGTGTACTTGAATATCAGCAAATGGGTTAGTAAGCGATTTGCAAATATAATCCCACACGTTTGTCTCATTTAATCCTTTGTTGTTAGTGTTCAACACCATCATCGGTGCTTTAGCTAAGCGACTTGTACTGGCTATGACGTCACTTCTTGTGTCTTTCGGTGGTGAATCTGAAACTATAACTGGCAAAGAATTCTTGTTTATACCCTTGACGGGAACAGCCGAACTACACACAGAATCAGTTATAGTGCCAACCTTGGAATGATCCTTGAAAATAGTAGAATCAAGAGTGTCCTTAACCATTTTGATGATAAAAGCAATTAATTCTTCTTGTGACTTCTGCTCCACAACCTTACCAGGACTAGAGCCACTAGCAGGAACTGGATACACAGTCAAGTCCAACAAACTATCTTGACTGCTCAAATTGGCACTCTCAGCTGCCATGGTTATTCACCAGCAAGACCACGGACCTCGAAAAATAAACCAACACTGAAACTTAGAATGAACCACAAATCCACTAGTGAAATAACCAAAAAGCCAAAAGAAAGCCAAATGTTTAGCGCTTTCATCCACAATTTAATACGTGAACTTCTTCAGAAACAATTCATTATAACCACCAGTTCCTTAAATACATCACAGTACAGGAAATGACATCACATCAATCCAAATTGTTGACAATTGTAGGTTGAGGTTGTACCTGTTGGCAGACATATGCATGCCCAGTATAACCTGGCCTTGGCCAAGAGACAACGCATAGCAAATGCACTGACAACATAGCGGCCTAGGGACTGACACTTTACTCCAACTCACATACATATACTAAAAATGATGGGGTCTATATTATCTTGTCAAAAGGCATGCTCAGCAAACACGTCTTCATTGACAAGTAAACAGCGAACTCTGTAATCGCCAAACGGCCACATCACTGACTTTTTTTCCAAGGGGAAAAAAGCACTTGGCCTAATAAGCAAAAAACAAACATTCAAACCCTACAAAGTGGGGGGCTTCACCCCCCACCCCTCCTAACTAAATATACCAACTCCAAGATTTCACTACAGTGGGGAAAAGGGCAAATCCCTGATGATGGCCAAGCACTTTTTCCCCCTGGGAAAAAAGTCGGTGATGTGGCCATTCGGCGATTACAGAGTTTGCTGTTTACTTGTCGATGAACAAGATAATATAGACTCAAAATGATGCCAGCCAGCCCACACAACCTGTACCTAACCATGTATTGGCTGTGGACTGTGTGCATCACACAGAGTCAGCCCCGAACAACAGGCCTGTCAACTGCTGCAATTGCAAGGTAAGTAATTCTCCCATACACCACTTGGACGGGGTACTAGACTATGGTAGCATATGTATGGACCTGCTGTATGTATGCAAGGGAATATAGTGGGCTATTGGACTACTTGCAGAGATCTTACAGCCACTTGGGACAACAGGTACTCTGTCCAATAATATGTGCCTCATAATATTCACTAGGCCACATGGCTGGAAACTCCACTACATTATTCAGTGGAGATGCCAAACAGTGGGTCACAGGACAGTCTCACAACTGTCTATGCCAGCAGAACATGGCTGGTCATCCCCCACACTCAACACATCTGTGTTCCAATACAAATGCTGTAACAGTAAGTCTGCAATGATATTAGCAGATCAGACAATTCCAGGGCTGTGACATAGAACCTGGCCACATGTATTTACCACCTAAAGCAGTGGTGACACTGTATGTCTGCATGTTGTTGAATCTGGCAGCATATACGTCTTTTGCATGTGAGGTACTTGTATGGTGGTATACCCACAAACTGTCATAACCCTCAATCTGTTACTGCAAGACAGTTGGACAAAGTCAGAGAGAATGGGGGACAAAGGGCCAAACCTACAGATAGACATTATACATGCTGTGAGTAACCTAGAAGGTGGTTAATATAACAGCAAGTTGCAACAGGTCAGATTAGCTGCAAGATGTAAAGGCCATCACTTAAATGTGTCACTAGTTACAACAAATCATTGCTTGCATTTTACAGTATATTACCAGAAAAGCATAATTGTATAAGGAACAGAGCAGACATATGGGGCAAAATGCTGGACATTCTGCAAAAAACATGTACAGGGAGGGGTATGCAGACTGTCACCTTGTGTGTGATGTTACAGCATGTACCCCAGGCACATCATACTTCTCAACCTTTTAGAGCAACAAATCTGGCCAAAGCCATGAATAAAAGTGGGACAAAGGCCCAAAAATAAGGACATATTTTAAATATTGCACTTACAAACATACAAAATTGACAGAATAACAGGTCTTGTATTAACATGAATCTCCTGATGTGTATGCAGTCTGAATGTCAAATGTCTGTCATTATTTCTTAACTTCAATCTTTAATGATTTGTCACAAATTTGCCAGAAAACCACAATTTTATGTAACACGGATCAAAGATATGAGGCAAATATCTAGACATTCTGTGCAAATCTGTATGGTTGAGACGTATGAGTCACATATCAAGGTCATCAAACAGCCAGGGAATACCTTGGACAATATCAGGGAAGTGCTGTACTGTGGAGACAGGTGCAGCAGCCAATAGTCTGCAGCACACAAAATCCCAGACTAGAGTACAGGTAGCTCTGGCCTGGAGTCAGCTTGTAAGTACTGACAGTCACACTGGGCATGCTCCTACACTTAGCTAACTTGAGTCCAAATCTGTTGCCTCTTCCACCCAAAGACCTACTATGTGGAAATATGTCTGTACATACAGACAGCTACGTATACATATCTATCTCTCCCTAACCTCCTCACACATGATTAGTGTATCTCTCAGTATGTGGCACAAATACATATGATAACAAGACATATATACATACATATATAAATATATATATATATATATATATATATATATATATATATATATATATACACATATATAAAGAGATAGATATCTACATAACATATTTACATAATGTACACAAACAGCAACAGTTAAGGTGACATCCCTGTTATACACATTTATATATATATGTGTTTGTAGGGATGTACACATGTCCCCACATGCCTTCCAAACGCTGAAGTTATGTACACATACACATCACAACAGTTGTCCAATGGAACCAGACCAAGGCCACAAAAGTACATAATCAACTCATCCACAGATACCTGTGCCATGACAGAAAGCAATGCAAACCTGCTATAGTATATGTTCCCTGTAAGCATCATACCACTTAACTATACTGATGTTTGCAGAATGTCACATGTTTGCCTCATACAGGTGGTCCTTTCCACAAAAACTTGTAGATGTCTTGCAAATGTTTAGCCAAGCATGGATGGTTGATGTAAGGAAATAAAGTCAGAATCTGACATTCACATGTCATACCCCTCAGAAAACAATTATGCTACAATAATATCTATTAGTCTATTCACATCCTTACTTTGTATGGGCTATATTTATACTCTGTCACTGAGTTTGGGCCTTTGCCCCCCCCCCCACTAATTATAGCTTTATCCTGAATTCTTGCTGTAGGAGGTTTACAGGTATGTTAGACATAGTTCTCAACCAAACAGGGACAAATGTCAATGACACAGGGACTTGAGCGGAGTATATAAGGGGCATTCAGGGACACTTACACAATGTTAGAATTATTTATGTGACAGATTCACTGAATGGGGTGAGGTGAAATATAGTACATCATTTGCTGTTATAGGGGTGTAGACCTTTAGTTATTGTCACTATGTATTACGTGTAATCCACTAGCTTTACTACAACAGCCGACTATTGTAGGAAGGGACACATCTGAGATGTGACTGAAAGCAGGGACAGTTGAGAAGCATGCCTGTATGTGTAGGGCAGCAGAGTATCAATGACATCTATACCATAGATCTAAGACAAGCCTACTGTTGTAATCCATATTCCCCATATCTCCATCCTCCCATCTGCATCCTATTATATGAAGAACTCTATTACATACCTGGTGGAGTACAATATTTCTTTATTGACTGTTTCCTCTAGAAATGCTTCAGTTATGCACTGTCTGTGTGACTGAAATCTCATACAGACTTGTTTCCTATAACCCCTTGATTGCCTTTTGAAGGTAATTGCTCATTAACAGGTAATTGCCTCTGCACCAATCTGTGGCTCAGAATTGCTAACTGTAGCCAGAACAGCTGAATTGCACTATCATTAGCCAATGACATGACACCACAGTGCAATATATAAGGCCTTCCTGTAGGCCTAGGCCCCTTTCTTAGTGTTTGAGGTGGACATTACTGAGGTGTAGAGACTTCAGCATCACAGGAGGTTAGGTACAAATACTGTCCACTGTAGAGATGTATGAAGTATGTCCACAGTTTTGCCTCATATGTTTGGTCAGTATCCCATGACATTATGGTCATGTGGCAGTTAACTGGCAAACATTGTGGGTTGAGGTCAGTAAGGTATGAGAGACATGTGAGAGTGTCACATTGCATACACTTCCAACTATGCATGCTAATGCAGTAGCTGTTATTCTATCAACTTACTGTCTTTGTAGGGGCATACTGTTACACATATCCCTATCTCAGGGCCTTCCCCCACCCATTACATATGGCTGTGTCTGGATCCCTTATTCTAAGGGGTTGTGAGGTATGGTAGGTCTGTAGCAGCTTCCTTTACATACGGCTGTGTATGCTACAGGCTGGAGCCTACTACACATAGGGGGTGTGCACACTTTGTTGGACAGCAAGCTGTATGTGTAACTGTGGCAGCTGTGTCAGGCCTGTCATTATGGCAGAGCCAGGGTAGGGGTATTCTATACTGTCCAATCAGTGAATGTGCTTAGAGAGCATTTGTTATGCAACAGTGAAAATAACAGAGTAGTAGGTCAGATATAGCTAGGCTAAATGGATAATGTGCATTGTGTCTCTGGCTTCAGGCCTTTGTCTTGCAAAACTGGTTGGCAGTTAATAACGTAGCAGTTACCTTTGGGGATTAAGTTTGCAAGACACAGTCAGGACTTGCTGTCTTCACAATGATGTAATTGAAGTACAACACAACACTGGATATGAACCCCGGACTGTGTGTGGCAAAACATATGACAAGCAATACATTTAACAGACTGAGACACTAAGAAACTACAAAAGCATGTGCATTTGCAAGATATATGTACACATATACAAGTTGTGAGAAACATTTCTACATCCATGAGTATGTGTGTGGTTTATATGGCTTTATTTCTGCACTAGGGTCCCAGTTGAACATGTACTTTGTCATTGTGCCTTAGCAGGTGTCTTACCACAGGTTTCTGATAAAAGGGCACATATACCTGATATCACAGGCCTCACTGACATCCATTATTATGTCTTTGGCTGTCCACTGGTGTATTATTGCACCAGGGTCTAAGGTACACTCCTATTTTTCCAATTATTTTTTATTTCAGTTATATGCTTAGTGACTGTAGGTAGCAATCAAAATGTATTGCTGGAAACAGTTGATTAACCTAAAATCTGTGTAGCATCATGGGTTAAGGCACTGTGCTATAGTCAGGAGGGGCCCTGGGTTTAAGACCTGGCAGAGCTGTTAATCTTGTACATGTCAGTAGCAATGAAATAAACACATATAGGCATTAAAGCTCATTTAATCTGAGCTAAGCAATGCGCCATGACATGCTGCTCCACATAAATGTGTGTTAAAAGGGGATGATACTACAGTGGTGAAATGGGGGAAAGCAGAGGGAAAAACATAGTGAAAAGCAGGTAAGGATGTGAAGGAAAGAACCATAGCTATCCATTTCTTGTACAGTAGCAGCTGTGCATTTTGACAGATTTTGCAGATGAATTTGGACTCTCAACCCCGAGAGAGGGGGTGAGAGCAATATAAATGTGCTATCAAGCCAATTGGACCAAATTAGTTGTGCTCAGTGGACATATGTGCAAAATGGAGAGCTATGTATTGGGCAATATTTTTTGTGGGACAGGTGCCCATATTTTGTTTTAAGGAGAGAGTGGAATGTCGGGGAAGGAACATAGGTGCATGTGGGGAGGTAAGTTGATTAGGAGAGGATGAAATAGCAGACAGACAAGACAACAGACAGGGGCAATGTGTGACATGATGGGGGTAAACACTTTGGATGGGGAGGGTGTTGTGGAATCCAAGACACATGTGCCTCCATACAGTAGCAGCGTGACTCATGTCCCCACCTGTGGGACAGTTGACACTGCTCTTTCACTGCCCCAAAGGTGGCTGTGCTGGAGGTTGGGTGCCAGGGCCAGCCTGGCCTACCAGGTTGGCCAATGTGACCTCAATCTGGCATAGGTGTGGTTCATAACTCTGCTGAACTCTCCTGCACACCATGACTGGTAGCTCTCTTTGGTTGAAAGCAGCACCTCTGCCACCACTCCCAGGGGGAGGCCAGGCCCCATCCCCTGAGGTAGTTCCACCCAAAGCTGGTGCAGGGCCAGCGGGGGCACACCAACAGCCTGGATTTCAGGTGTGCTAGGACCTGGAGCCATGGCCAGCTGAGGCATGGTAGGTGGATCAGCAGGAACCGGCCTACCCTGACATGCTGTGGTGATGGAGGTAAAGCAACACATATAGGTTAGTTATTAACAAAACATATTGTTAGTAATAACAGCATGCCAGAACACTGGAGATAACCCAAGTACATATCAATGCATATTATGTGAATCACAACAATAAATCATTTTAAATCGAGTTGCTGGCTACTGAGACTTCTCTGCATACATCAACTGGACATAAGCTGATTTAAGTATATTTTCTGCACTTATTTAAGATTTGAGTGAGTAAATATTGTGTGTCTTGCATTCAGTAAATAATGTTTGTGTCTCTGAATCTCTGCAGTAGTTGTTAGACTGCTGTGAAATTCCTTTGTTAAGTGTGAAATGGCTTGGGGGGTTCTGCTAGCTTTAAAATCTGTGTTGGTTACATTTCTAGAAATCATTTTAAATAGAGTTGCTGGCTACTGAGACTTCTCTGCATACATCAACTGGACATAAGCTGATTTAAGTATATTTTCTGCACTTATTTAAGATTTGGGTGAGTAAATATTGTGTGTCTTGCATTCAGTAAATATTGTGTGTGTCTCTGAATCTCTGCAGTAGTTGTTAGACTGCTGTGAAATTCCTTTGTTAAGTGCTAAATAGCTTGGGGGTTTCTGCTAGCTTTAAAATCTGTGTTGGTTACATTTCTAGTAATCATTTTAAATGGAGTTGCTGGCTACTGAGACTTCTCTGCATACATCAACTGGACATAAGCTGATTTAAGTATATTTTCTGCACTTATTTAAGATTTGAGTGAGTAAATATTGTGTGTCTTGCATTCAGTAAATATTGTGTGTGTCTCTGAATCTCTGCAGTAGTTGTTAGACTGCTGTGAAATTCCTTTGTTAAGTGTTAAATAGCTTGGGCGTTTCTGCTAGCTTTAAAATGTGTGGTGGTTACATTTCTAGTAATCATTTTAAATCGAGTTGCTGGCTACTGAGACTTCTCTGCATACATCAACTGGACATAAGCTGATTTAAGTATATTTTCTGCACTTATTTAAGATTTGAGTGAGTAAATATTGTGTGTCTTGCATTCAGTAAATATTGTGTGTGTCTCTGAATCTCTGCAGTAGTTTCCCACCCACCCTCCCTCCCTGTTTCTTGTTGTGGTGTTAATCTTGGTGGCTTTGGAATTGCCCGCCCCTGCTGTAAATCTCTTTTTGCACACTCCTCCTGGACCCATCTCATTCGCTCACTCAACTGAGTACAGTGAGATCATATTTTGATTTTGGATACTCTTACCAGTCCCATCTCCTCTGCAGTGTACAGAGAAAGCACTTGGGAATGGCATTCCCCTATAGTATCTTAATCTGCTCTGTTTCCTCCATCTCAAAAAAAAAAAATGTTTGCACTTCATCTGCCTTACTGTATTTGTGTTTCTTCCTACTTTATTACCTTATTTTGCTTTTGCCTCTTTTAACATTTTAAAGTGGAACGTGTGTGCTGAGAGACAGCCTTACAAGACTATCTGCAAATATATAGAGCTGAGTATATTTTTCTGCATTATTCTGTATTATAGAGCTAAATTGTTGCTTAGATATCTGTTGTCTTACTGTTCTGCAAATATACACGGATCAGTATATATTTTTTTGGTTTTATAATTTGCACTCTGATTCCTCACATCTCTGTTGAAACTGGTCCCCCCCCCTGTTCTTGGTTGTAGTTTAAATTTGGTGGCTTTTGCAGTGCCCGCCCCACTGTGGATTTGATCTAGGACACTCCCCGAGTCCCATCTCTTTACTGCATTCTACCTAATAAACCCTTTCTGCACTTGCTTTTAGTCCTTTTTAATTTAATTACATTTTTTCAAACTGTGTGTGGACTAATATTGCTACATACTCAAGTGTGCCAGCTTACACTGCATGTGAAATGTTTTTACTACTGTTTTTGCTACTTTTCTGAAAAAAAAAATGCATCTGCTTTTACTGTATTTGTGTTTCTTCCTACTTTATTTTGCTTTTGCGTCATCTTAAAAGTACTCAATTGTATTTATTACTGCTTGGTGTATCTCATTCTAAGCCTTTTAGTTTAAGCACTTGGGCTTCAGACCACTTGTTTTACATTAAGAAGGTTTGTGGTCTGCACTGTAGTGGCAGAACAGGTAGCTTACATCCTTCTAAGTTGGGAACTGCTGATTGAGGGCTCAGTGTCTGTTATTCTAAAAGTGTATTAATTCTGGTTTAAGCACTTGGGCTTCAGGCCAGTTATTTTACATTAGAAGGGTTCGTGGTCTGCACTCTTGTGGGAGGAGAGGCTGGACTCTGCCCTTCTGAGCTGGGAATGTCTGGTTAAAGGCTTATAGTGCCTGCATATTTGAACTGCTTCTTACTGAAATTGGTACACCTTGTTTGCTGTAGCATAGACTAGATCCAGGCCTGCTGAATATAGCTTTGTTTGTATAACTTGAGCACTAATCCAGGCATTCTTTAAAGTATTCAATTGTATTTATTACTGCTTGGTAGTAACTTGATTAAAGTGTAGCTATCATTCTAAGTCTTTTGGATTAAGCACTTGGGCTTCAGACCAGTTGTTTTACATTAGGAAGGTTTGTGGCCTGCACTGTGGTGGCAGGACAGGTAGCTTACATCCTTCTAAGTTGGGAACTGCTGATTGAGGGCTCAGTGTCTGTTATTCTAAAAGTATATTAGTTCTGGTTTAAGCACTTGGGCTTCAGGCCAGTTATTTTACATTAAGAAGGTTCGTGGTCTGCACTCTTGTGGGAGGAGAGGCTGGACTCTGCCCTTCTGAGCTGGGAATTTCTGGTTAAAGGCTTATAGTGCCTGCATATTTGAACTGTTTCTTACTGAAATTGGTACACCTTGTTTGCTGTAGCATAGACTAGATCCAGGCCTGCTGAATCTAGCTTTGTTTGTATGCTTGTTGTTTGTTTGCTTGTTATTTCCCTGAAACGCTAATTCCACCTAAAACGTGGCTTTTCAGCACTTCTGTGGATCCCTAGTGATATCTGCATTGCTTACTGTACTTATTTCCTTGTTTCACTTGAAAGAAAGTTACTGTTTGTCGTTTTTGCATTTAAGTTACCTGTAACACATTGCATTTAAGTTATCTGGCACTTGCCCACTAAAGCAATTATATAAGTCAGCACTAAAAAATTAAAAGAACTACACCCTCACAAACTCCCCTTGAGTACCTTGTTCCCCATTAGCCCTTTTTTTTCAATTATAAAGGAATTCCCAATACTATTCTAGCATGTCCAAAGGTCAGTTGTCAATCTCCTCTCCGGTCCAGCTGGTGAATCTGGGAATCTTGAGGCAATGTTACAACTGCCTCATGTACACAGACAACCCTCTCCTCCTCCCAACAAATTCCAACACATGTGAGAGATGCAACCATATAGCCATACTGGAGGCTAAGCTCTCTCAACTCAGTACTGGCGTAACCAGTCAGGAGGAGAAGGAAACCACACTCACTACAATTCCAGTCTCACATAGACCTACCACAACAGCAAACCAAACACATAAACACACAAAAACATACTCGGAGGCTCTAAATAAAAATCTGCCTAAGCAGCAGAGACCTCCAAAGCAGACACCCAAGCAACCACTACCCCAAAACAAAACACGTACAACACATAGCTCACAAAGCCAGTGTGCTGAACAGTCACAGCCCTTAAGGCTAAACAACACACCTGATACACTTGTAATAGGTAACTCTATCGTCAGGCACACTGACGTCCCGCTCACCAGGCTGAACAAGGAGAGGGTCACGGTGAGCAGCCTGTCGGGCGCTAGGATCCGCCACATAACACAAGCACTCAGGTCACTCCAAGGCAAGTACAAATATGACTCAGTCATTGTCCATGCTGGTGTGAATGACCTGAGACGTACCTCCCTGGACTACATGAAAAGAGACATAGAGGAGCTCTCTGAGCATGTAGCCCAGGCCGGTATGACCCTGACCTTGAGTAGCATCTTACCCTCACCAAGAATGATGCCACAATATGAAGACAAGATGATCAATTTCAACATTTGGCTTAAGTATTGGTGTCATTCAAAGGGGATCCAATGCCTGTCAGCCTGGGATGACATGCTCGACAAGCCACGATGCTTCGCTAGGGACGGCTTGCACCTGTCACCCCTGGGCTTTCGGATATTAGCAAAGGCTCTTGCTACCCCTATAGTGCCTTTTTTAGGCAAGGCTCAAAAGACAAACCCACCTCCATAGGTATCACAAGGGATAAGAAACTAAGAGTAATGCTACTCAACGCCAGAAGTCTAAACCTCAAGATGCACGCACTCGAAACTCTCCTTAGCATGGAGAACATCGATATCTGTGCAGTAACAGAAACCTGGTTCAAGGCTCCCGAGAGCACCCCAGCACTACCAGGTTATACCTCATACCATGCTTTTCGCCCCGAAAACTTGGACCGAACCACAAAAGGAGGGCGAGTATCAATATTCGTCAAAGATACCCACACCTCCAGGTTGGTGGCACAGCACAAAGCATCAGAGACTATCCATGTGCAACTAACAGTGGGTAAAACTGCCTTCCAGTTTATAGCCTGCTACAGACCACCCTCCCAAACCCAGGAACCCCACTCGGCCTTCCTGAGAACACTGGAAAATATGAAGGTCTCTCCAAACACCATTATATTGGGCGACTTCAACTACCCAAACATAGATTGGGAGCATTACTCTAGCTCCAACACCCTAGCCCAAATGTTCCTAGAATTTATAAACTCAAATGCTATGGAACAACTTGTTACCACTGGTAACCACTCTATGCTCCAGACCAGAAGTGTATCCCTCATTGGTAAGATCAGACCATAAACTAATCTCACTGGATATTCACATCCCAACTCCACCCCCCTGCCCTGAAAACCACAGTGAAAAACTTCTCTAATGCAAATTTCACACTCCTCAAAACTGAGGTGGAATCCTTCAAAGCCCCCGGGACTGTGGAAAATACGGCCCAGACCGCAAAATCCTTTATAAACACATTCTATGAACACCTTCAGGAATGCATGGATCATGCAATCCCAAATAAAACCAAGTCCCAATCCTCCAAAGGCAGACATCCTGTCTGGTGGACCCAAGCCATAAACAAACTATACAATAGAAGGAGGAAGCTACTACATGATAGAGCAAAATCCCAAAAAGGGAAGGCATCTCTGATCAGTATTAGCAAAAAACTACGGGCACTCATAAAATCGTCTAAGGCCAGCTTTGAGAGAAAAATTGCACAGGACACTAAGGATAATCACAAGGCTTTCTTTAGTTATGTTAGGAACCTGGGTGGGTATTCCCAGATATGCTCAGAATTAGTCCAAAATGACAAAAAATACATCAAACCCACAGACATTGCCAACATCCTAGCTGACAGGTTCAGCGCAAACTTCTCCCCCCCTCCCCACCAAAAGGGCAAATATCTATCCCAGCAGAGTGCTGCCCCCTTGACATCTCAGATGCTCAGGTAAGAGCTGCCCTCTCCAAAACAAAAAACAGAGCATCAATGGGACCAGACGGTGTCCCGGGCTGCATCCTACATGAACTCCAAGAAGAGCTAAACCCAAACATAAAACTACTGTTCAATCTCAGCCTTACTACAGGATATGTACCCAAAGAGTGGCGTAAAGCAACAGTGGTCCCTCTCCACAAAGGTGGTGCCTCAACAGATCCTGGAAACTATCACCCCATAAGCCTAACTAGCTTGGTCTGCAAAGCTATGGAAAGGATCATCATGGACCTCATAAATAAAGATATTGGGGACCTACAGACGCTGAATCCTACCCAGTTTGGCTTTATTAAGGGCAGATCCTGCCTCTTAAACCTGGTTGATTTCTTTGAAACAGTCACTAAGGCCATTGACGAGGGGAAGGTGGTCCACACAGCCTACCTGGACCTCGCAAAAGCCTTTGATACAATACCCCACTCGGGCATTATAGATAAGCTCACCAGCTTAAATATAAACCCCTATGTCACTAGATGGGTTGCAAACTGGCTCAAGGACAGAACCCACATGGTTAGAATTGCTGGAGCCATGTCAGACTCCAAACCAGTTACAAGTGACGTCCCACAAGGCTCAGTCCTGGGACTTCTCTTGTTCGGTATATATTTCTCGGAGGTACAGGCCAACATGGAAGGACTGTGGCTGACCAAGTTTGCAGATGACTGCAAACTGGGCGCCATAATCGACACTCCATCTGACACAAGCATCCTCCAAAAGGGCCTCATAGAAACAGACAACTGGTGCCAGAGCCATGGCCTCAAGCTAAACACCAAAAAGTGTATAGTCATCCCCTTTGGCAAAAACAAAGTGCCCACAAATTACCACATAGGCGGTAATTCATTAAGTACAGAAGAAGTAATTAGGGGCCTGGGGACCCAAGTTGATAGCAATCTCTCATTTGACAACCACGTGGCCAAAGTGGTTAGAAAAACATTTTATATAGCCCACCTAATCATGAAGGGATTCACATCTAGATCAGGGGAGGTCATCGTGCCTCTTTACTCATCCCTCATCAGGCGCATAATTGAGTACAATGCCCATTTTGGGATGTACCTTACCAGACACCTGCAGCAACTGGAAAGACCCCAAAAGTACCTCACCAAGAGGATCAAAGGGCTCAAACAGATGCCATATGCTGCCCGGTTAAAGAAACTCCAGCTCTACTCAGTGGCATACCGCCTGCTCAGAGGCGATCTGTGCCTGACGTATAAAGCCATGTCCAACCCGGAATTAATGGACATGCTGCACCTCAGAAAATCCAAATCCCATCGAGCTACCCGCTCGAGAGACTTGAACCTCAGCACTGAAATAAATAGGACATGCTGGAGGGACAGATTCATAACCCAGAGGCTCCCTTCACTCTGGAATAAAATCCCAGTCCAGGTTAGGCAGAGTCCCTCATTGACTCTCTTCAAGAGGAATCTTGATGAGTGGATGGGAGATCGTAGGTTTACCCCGGGTATCACTTCTGTGTCACTGTTAGACAGAGGCACAGTATACTAACCTCGAAAAAGGGCATAGCAAAATTATTTTAAAATGGTTGGCAAAAGCCAAACACACTCTGGCTAGGCTTATTAATGCCCTAGGGCAGATAGCCTAGTATGAACCTATGAAATAACGGAACAGTCAGTATATTAACAGCATGCCAGTAATAGTTATGGCATAATGCCAACAAAATAGGTAATTGAACAAGCTATGTTAATATGCAACTATTATAATACATAGCAATAATAATACACATGCTGAAAAATACAGTTTAATGTAACAACATATGCTGACAGTAAACCATAACCAATGAATAACAATAATAAATGCAGATAAGGGGTGGGGTCAGAGACAAAAACAGCCCATTACTACCATTATAAGTTATTTACTTGCCAAAAGTAGTACTATTTATTCTATAGTTCTGTCCTTTCTTTATGTGTACAACTCCCCTATAGCTGCTGTAACACTTACATACCTCTCAATCTATTTGCATGGGACAGTACGGGCCAAGCATTAACAACTGCAGGTACACAACTACACAGAACACTTGCACGTCAGGTGGACATATATAGCTGTACTATGGGCTGATATAGTGATACTTTGCTATTTAGGTAATCCTATCAATGGTATTTCTGTGACAGAGGGTCTATACTCTACTAATTACATTACATGACAGTGTCACACTTGAGAGACATGTATATGTACAGCAGAGAAACTAAACAACTATCATGCATTGCCTGGCAGGCATGGGAACAGAACCCAATAGCAGTAACTGCAGAGAACATCTGCATGAAATGTATAAATTGGCAGCAGCAACTTTTTAACAGACATCCCAGGCATACAGCCATACCATGATTACACATTTTATTTATTTCATTTCATTTTATTATTATTATATTTACTTCCTTTATTTTATGCTGTATTTTCACATTCTTGCTACTGATTTTAAAAGTCTGTGATATCTAATCACACAATTATTTACTCATAATATGGGATACCTCACCCATTTACCTGTAGTTCCTGTGGAAGAGAGAATCTGTAAACACTACATGACTGATACTGTAATATTTAGTGCTACACAGCACTGGATTCAAACCCTGGCATGTGTGTGGCAAAATATACTACAGACAGAACATTTAACAAACTGAGCTACTGAGTCACTGCTGATTATTAACTGACTGATATGTGCCTAGAGCTCACCTAGAACCAAAATATCACAGTTTTATACTAGACTGTAGTGACAGTAGAATACACATGCATGGATTACCAGCATAATAAAGATATTAGGTAATCTATACATTACTATACAGAGTGCAGGTGTACACAATTTAATGTTATTCGGTTGAAATATCTGTCAAGTCAACAAACAATATCAGATCACAGAGTGGGCTATCTTACCCATATACCTTGCTTCCCTGGTGTTTGTGATTGACAGAGCATTATGTGAACAATATTCGCCTAGACTCAACCTTGAACAGTAATATATGTGTTAAACAATACCTTTGGCAGCCATTATATTTGCAGTCGGCAGCTATTACAGTCGTATTTAACTCACAGCTTGAATGCATACAGCTCTACTGTAGTGGGTAAAACAAGACATGCCTGATGTTCACAATTTACCTTGGTGTTATTGGTATTGGTTCCTGTGTTGTTGTAGAACAGCTGTCATAATTCATTTCTTGCAAAGCAGCACTACTTCCACATTTATTGCACTACAGACTTTATTGTATAAACATTTATGCAGTTTTAGATATTGTTTCATGTTTTTATTACACAACAGTTGTCAGTATTCAGTTCTTGCAAAACAGCTCTAATTCCACAATTAGTGCACAACAGACTTTACTGTATAAACATCAATGCAGTTACTGGCAGTGTTTCGTGTTTTTATTGTACAACAGTTGTCATTATTCAGGTCTTGCAATACAGCTCTAATTCCACAGTTATTGAACTACAAACTTTATTGAATATACTTTCTTGCACTTAACACTTTACTGTTTCTTGTATATTGCACTACACTTGGCAGTATTCAGTTATTGCAGTAGAACTGTAAGTCTGCATTTATTATATTTCAAACTTTACTATAAATACTTTATTACAGGTAATGCTTTCCTATTTCTTGCTTATTTTAGTACAGTCAGCATAATGCATCTGTACTCATGGCATACCCTGGCCAGGCATCCCACATGCACCTCGATGTTGTGAGCTCTCTCCTCTGCAGCTTTTGGGAGAAAAACATACCATTATGCATACAGGTTTAGCAGACATTCAGATTAGATATAGATGAAACAGAGGTAAAGTTAATTACACATTTGTGGGGCATTCCCTGGCTGAGCTTCTTGGACCCAGGTGTCCAAGAGATCCCCCTTTTGTAGCTTCAGGCTGTCATGGTGGTAACATACCTACTCACCTGTACGAGGGATATCTGTCACATTGATGAGTTCACGTGACAGCCGGTCCCAGGCCACCGCCTTACATTCTGAGCCCTGGAACCCTCCCTGCAGCAGCCAGTCATCATGGTTTTTGACACAGAGTCCAATCATGACCTTGGACTCCTGAATGCCTCAATGCTGCACACGAAAGCGTGAACCCTCTCCAACACCTACCACTGCATCCTTCAGAGTCAGAACTCCAATGGATTATGCAGTATTCCTGCCTATTCTGCTTAATATAGCCTGTTTTCCTGCCCTTTAATGTCACTGGGCAATATTTAAAAAATGCCACGCATCACTTAGCACCACCCAAACTAGCATAGCTCAGCTGAGCAGTACAGAAACCAGTTAAGTGAAGCTAAGCAGTGCGTAAACATGCCCAGCCATTATCATGTTTATGCAGTTCTTAGCAGAGCTTAGCTGAGTGCAGCACCATAATTTAAATTACTTGCTTTAATTTGTATTTCAAAGATTAATGCTCACTTTCCTTTTGATGTATTCAAACCCTGGACCTACTGCACATAAGGTTGTAACTCTACCCATTTAGCTATGTGGATATGTTGAACTCCGCTATACCCTTATTTATACCTATGAGCTATGTATAAGCACTGCTGAGCACCACACCACACAACACAAACCCGTTCATCTAGATGTATTCAAACCCTGGACCTACTGCACATAAGGTTGTAACTCTACCCATTTAGCTATGTGGATATGTTGAACTCCGCTATACCCTTACTTATACCTATGAGCTATGTATAAGCACTGCTGAGCACCACACCACACAACACAAACCCGTTCAGCTAGGCTTAAACATGACATTTAAATAACTAATTAAATGCATCTCCCCTGGCAACACGTCATGATTAATATGGGGGAACTGGGTATGCAGTCACAGTACCATTCCGTGTAGGCTCTACACTATGCCTACACAGATTTTATTAAATCCTGGGGCTTGGATCAGTGCATTATATAAAAATAAATGGATTTTTGATTTTGATTTAATAAAAATATTTTGACTGTTTGGAATTCTTTTAAATTCAGATTGGTTTGTTTAACACTCATGGTCTGATAAAGTCTGACTTGACTGGAAGAAAGTGCTTGGCATAGGTGTTTTTGTATTATTAAAATTATTTTTTGGAAAAGTTGTTTACTGAATATTCCATGAACATTATCCTTCAGATCTGTCCTAGACATGAGCCCTAGTGGTGCTTTTGTGTTTGGCCTTTATTTAAGATAATCTCCTATCATGATCTTGCCCTCATTATACCTGTTTATTACATCTTTCACAATTTCCCTTACTATGAATAGTAATTCCTGTCATTTTGTTTACCTTAAAGTATATATGATATCTTCCATAATAATTTTCATTTTATTTTCCATTATCTTCAGAATTATTTTCATAAAAATCTTATAATCTGTATTGTTCAATACTGCAGGTCTCCAATTTTCAATTACCTTCCTTTTTCCAAGTAAATACACCACTGCATAAATCTTTTTACATAAAACTTTCATTTAACTGCTAATTTATAACTTTTAAGACGTATTGTTCTGCCAGTCCATAAAATTCTTATAAAACTGGTATATTATTCCATCTGATTCTGAAAATGGATGTAAATTAACCTGACTGTACCTTATATATTTCATACAAGAAAATCTATTTATCCATTTCATTATTTTCTTGTTCTGTCTATTGTTTTTAAAATGGCATTCTTTTTATACTTTCTTTCTATCTTGAAATATTTTCTTTACATAATTTATTACGATATTCATAATTTGTTTCTGAAATCTTTTTACCTCTCCTTTATCATATTTCATTTTTCTCTTTATGCTAGCATTCTCTTTAACAATGCTACTCAAATAAGCTCATGCTTCTTCTTGTTACTTTACATCTTTGCTTAAATAATAATTCTTTTAATTTTTTTCTTGATTCTTTTCATACATTTTCTGTTCTACCACATAATATCTCTATTGTTCCTTTACAAATCCCTTAAAGCATCCATACACATTGTTTTATAATTTTTTTTCCTCTTTTCTTACATCTGACTGCCATTCTAAAACATTTTTCTTTCAAAGTTAGCCACCACTCAGACCAGATTTTTATAACGCTCTATAGTGGAAATATGATCTTTCCAAAAATGCATATTTACTTTTTTTCTGTTTTTCATCCCATAATTTCTCATGTATTCATTTTCCAAATCTAATATACTCTTTATTCTCTTGAATTTCTATGCCATGGTGGTACGGCGGTAGCGTTGTTACCTCACAGCAAGAAGTTCCCCTATTCGATTCTCGGCGTGGCTTGGGAGTGCCTTCTGTGTGGAGTCTGCATGTCCTCCCCGCGGTTGGGTAGTGTTCAAAAGACATGCGTGTGTAAATGGGTGTGCCTTCGTTGAAGGTTGGGCGTCGAGCTGGCACCTCAGCGTTTCATAAAAATCTACTGCCAATCATTAGCGGACCTGAGTTCCGCTATGGCGACCCCTTACCGGGAAAAAGCCGAAAGACAAACAACAAAAAACAACATGGATGAGCGATCTGAAAAGCCTATTACAAGTGTCTCTCCCTTAGCTATAGTTAAACCTTGTGATAATAAAATAATCTACTTCCATTTTACATAAACCTCAACTACATGTCCACAAATTATTATTCCAAATCTTTAAACTGCCATACATTATGATTACAAAAATTTTCTTAGCATCATTTCCTCTCTTCTTTTTCCTCTCAAATCACAATTAATATCTCCCGCTAACATTATATTCGTACTAATGCTTCTATGTTCAGCCACTGAATAAAATTTACAGCGAATAGCTATTGCTCAAACAATAAACATTGAACTTTATCTTTGTCATACAGTGATACCTCCAAAAATAAAATAATCAGATATCTGTAGTTGGCCAACATCTGATGATGGTGTGCAGTGAAAGTAAACAAACATAACCTTCATAAAAATTCCTCCTCAAGTGCGCAATGTAAATCATAGTGCAAGAAACATCTTTTATACATCAATAAGCAAGAATTTTATTGCATTATAAACAGTCCTGTAAACACATACTCAAATATATTTTAAAGGCATATTTCCATGTATAAGTAAACCTGCCCTTTCCCCACTGTACTGTGATAGTATATATAATTACCGGGGATGTGGGGGGTGCAGCCCACCATAACAGAATGATTAGCTGAATAACATACACTCCTGTTGTGGGGGGCACACCCCCCACCCCCATGCTAATTATATATACAAACTGCAAGATCGCACTGCAGTGGGGAATGGGCAGGTTTACTTATACATAGAAATATGCCTTTAAAATATAACTATGTGTTTACAGCACTGCTCATAACAGGATAATAATTTTGCATATTGATGTATAAAACGTTTTGTTTCTTGTATGTTTTATAGTGTGCACTTGAGGATGTGTCTTTATGAAGGTTATACTTTCACTGCATAGAATCATTAGACGTTGGTGATGTTGGCCAGCTATGGATATTTGATTATATTATTTTCAGAGGTATCAGTTCAGCAAAAGTTAAGACCAATGTTTATTATTCGAATAATAGCTGTTCAATGTAAATTTTATTAGATCGCTGAATATATACCCCATACTAATTACTACATGATCCAAAATTTTATGAAATAAATGTTCCCTTTTTTTACATGTAGCATAGGCATACAATGCTCTATATATCTGATTATGCCATATGAGATCCACAACAGTTAATCTTTCCATCACTGCCAATGTTACGTTTGACTTCCTACAAAGGATAATGATGCCTGAACATACTTCCTTTCCTAAGTTTCATATTGTATCTCCTCCCTAAAGTTTCTTTGTTTGCAATCTCTTTCCTTGTGTCAGAAATCTTACATCTTCCAATAATATTACATCAGTATCAGACTTACTACACCAATTTAAGATGCCTATTCTTCTAATTATATTTTTGATACTATTTACATTTACTGAAAGCGTTCTAAAGTTGTCATCATGCCTATGTTGTAGCATACCAGAAACTGTGTAAATCTGAAGTATTTATCTCATTTGCATTATCAATTTCCTTGCTTTTTCTGTTTTACACATATACCTTTATTTTTCTAACTCTTGCTCTTTTGCCAACAGAATTTTTACCTTTCATTATTTCCAACGATCTTCCTCATCACTTTTTTTTCAGAACCTTTTTCTATATTATCTTCTGTTTCATTTTTCTCTTTATCATTTTTATTTTTAACCCGATCTTGCTCCCCTACTTCCTCTTTATCTATTACTGGGACTATTTCTTCTTTTTGCATATTGTCCCCACTTTTGTTTTCTTCTCCTTTTTCTTTTACAATCCATTCATACATGCTCAGTTTTGTTATATTTATAATGTTTAAATTCACACTTTTTTGCATAATGACCTGTTTTTCAATAAATATATAATTTCCTTTTATCACAGTTACTTATTAAATTATATATTTTCCACAGGGAAAAAACATGTTTTCGATTTCCCCAATATTTTACAACTCTGATACCTCTTACATTTATCATACTAGGGATATGAACAATTTTTTTTCTTTTCCATTTTCGGTATAATATGACAGTCCCACCCCCCCAGCCCATAATCCTGACTTTGCTAATGTCCATAACTTATTTTTACAAAGTTTGCTTAAATGTTTCTTTAAAGCGTTTTTTCAAATTCAGTTTGAAACTGAACATGTATTTTCTGTTTAATTTTAATATTTCTAACACAAGCTTTGATTCCAGCATCTGATTTGTTTAATCCGGCATTTCTCATGATATATTCAGTGTATAAATTGAAAAGGTATGTTCACAATATATAGCTTTGTTGTACTCTTTTCCAGTCTTGGCCCAATAATTTATTCCTCATTCAGTTTTAGCTATTGCTTCTTGTTCTGCATACAGATTATGCGGGATGTACATAGAGTGACCCAATATCCAAATTTCTTAAAGAACTTGCCACATTTTGTTATGGTCCACACAGTTAAAAGCTGTAGAATAGTCAATATAAGCATAAATACATATTTTATGCAACTCTCCAATATCCAGTGGCTGTTGCCCGTTTTAAACTCTGATGCCTCTCCCCTTCTAAATCCATCAGGTACATGTGGCAATACTCAGTCCATACACTGTTGAAGTCTAGCTTACAGGACCCTGATCATATCTTGAAACCATGTGATGCAAATATAACCATTCAATAACTTGAATACTCTGCAGCATTTGGTCTTTTTTGGGACTGGAATATAAACTGACATTTTCCAAACCAATGGCCAGTATCTTACTGTCCTAGCTTGATGGTAGATTCCATGCAAAAATGTAACATATTATTCTGCAATATTTTAAACAATCCAACTGGAGTTCTATCACTTCCTGCTACCTTGCTTTTAGCAGGGCTTTTGAGCCCCCATTTAGTGATCATCAGTCAATGGATTAAGAGGTAACACACTCGCCTTTGGTCAGAAGGCTGTAGGTTCTATCCCCACACCAGCTAGCGTGACTACTGATACTGCATTGCAGCATAGCAGTAGTACTGCATTCCTGAGTGTGTTGTCCTTTGGATGCGATGTTAAATTGAGGTCACATTTCCTGGATATGGTGGAAGTTCAAGTAGATGTTAAATATCCTATGGCATCTATCAAAAAGAGTACAGGCAGTTCTCTGATGCCCCGGCTAAATTCCACTAAGTATAAATACCCCTTGGGTCTCCCCCCTGAAATGAGGCCACTATCTAGCTGGACTAACCTATCCAACACAGGATAAAAAAAAAACTTAAGTTTCCAGACCGTCTGCCTCAGATCAGAAAACATCCCATCATATGCATCATTGATGAGATGGCCCTTTTTATATCTGTCCATTCATGCCACCTCGTCTTAATGTCTTCTGCCTCTGTTAGACACCTCCTATCTTTGTCACTTATTATCAAATTTGTACCTGGATGTTCCTTTCAATATCATCATTCTGCTTGAACAGAGTTCTTGTTTTTCTCATCCGGCTGTCTTCTTCCAGTTCTTTATGCTTCTCACTTAAATGACTTCTTATCTTTTCTTGCTATTCCCCGAAACCCTGCCTTTAGTTTGACTTATGTTCCTACCTTCACTGCGTTGTGCCCACTTCTTTCATTAGAAACTTCTAAACCCATGCAGACACAACAATTTTGCCTTCTTAATACTCTTCCTGTTTGGAATACTGTTTGTTTCGACACCATGGGTAATATCAAAGCTTATGCTATAGTTCATCGGGTGTTCTAACCACCATGTTTAACCGCTCAAATCTACTCTATATCTTCATTATAATGTCTTCCAAAATGTTCATTATAGCATACAAAACGTTAAGAATGAAGCCCCATTTACACAACACAGAACAATAACTTAGACACAAAAACAATATGTCATGGTTACATTTAACACAAAAATGTGTGTGTGTCTTTCGGCTTTTCGCGGTTAGGGGTCGCCACAGCGGAACTCCGGTCCGCTAATGATTGGCAGTAGAGTTTTACATGCTGGCTTGCCGGGCCTAACGCACAACCTTCAACGAAGGAACGCCCATTCACGCATGTCGTCACACAGCAGACGCTTTAACTGAGAATCGAACGGGCAACGTCTAACTGTGAGGCGACAACGCTACCGCAGCACCACCACCGCAGTACTTTAACAATAAACTTTTTTACATTTAACACAAAAATGAAAAAGTTTATTGTTTCCATAATTTTTAACAGGTTATTTTAAATATAACCTTCCGTATACAGTACAATGGCACAATGAAGCACAACAACATATACTTAACGCAATGCTTTTATGAAACAGCCAGCTTATATTTTATTATTTTCTGAAATTAAGTATCTTTAGCAAGCTAACGCCTGCATAAACTTCTTTCCAGATACACTTAAGACCCAACTGCTACTTCTACCTCCGCATTTATTTGTTATCCGGTAAATGCGTAAGACATAACGTCATAACGCGTTTTACGGCCTGGCGGACACCAACTACCTGCAGGCTACAAGGGTGTTTACACAACTGCTTGCTCTAAACGAGTGTTCGTATTGGTACGGTCTTAGTAGCTCCTCCCATAGCAACTGTAATTTGACAGTTTCTTCGTCTGGCTCAAATTATAGATATATATTTGGTGATTATTTGCAAGTCGTATTGGTTAATGCAGTCGTGGTATGTGTTTGTATACCAGGAAGAAGGTGCTGAAACTTGTTGCCTTTTTAAGAGGTAAAATTAGCTTTCTCCATTCTTAAATGTAAAACCTGATACTACATATTAGCATGCAAAATGCTTATGAATTGGTATTTCTCTTTGGAAGTTTCTGGTACGGAGTGCTATTCTAGTCCCACAGACACGCACAGAGTTTTTTTGTCATTTGTGTCCTCTTGTTGACTTACCTGCCCCCAAAGTGACCTAGAGCTATGCGAACAGATTTTATTGCTATTCATAGAGATCGCAACGCCTACTAATAGCGATAATAAAACGCTTATTAAGAAAATGAACGATTTCAACCAGACATTTGACCGGGTGGACACTGACTTCTGATTTTGCTTTAAGTTAGAGCATTTCAAGATGTTAAATAGGGTGTGCAGTCTTTTACTTTTATGTATACAATGTGTACTTAAAGTTTAAGTTAAATATTCTGTATAAAAGAAATACACTATGTTATTGTACACTATGTGTACACTTTGTGTGACCTTTCTGGATGACCTTTCACAACGTTTTTGCTGCCTACACAGTCAGAAATGTTCCACAAACAGTGTAGACTTTATGGTAATGTCTATGAATCCCCCTGTGACATACATCTCAACTGTCCAGATTTTTGCCTCCTAATTTTGTCTTGTCTCAGATAAAAATAGTGGTTTCTTGGCAAATCAGTGAGGGCTGAATTCACTAAAACTGATATATATTTGAAGTTCAGACTTATCCTTTAGAGAATGCACAATAACACAAAACATTTTATTCTAACAATGTTATACGTTTATAAGGGCAATATTTAAGATGTGTCCATAGTTTGGGGACTTTGTTGAGAGGTATGCCATATGGTATTTCAGGTAGGCAAGGCTCTTTATAGATCTGGATAAAAGCCTGTTACAGTTATAGTTACTTTTAGGTGAAAAACTATTTTTGGGAAATTGTCCTTTACTTTTCTGTGTGGGAAAAAAAACATAATCAGCCAAGTCATTTGAGTAAGACAGCTGGTATATGTCTGGGACTGGGTGACAAGTTATCTCAGCACTCCGTGCATTTACTACGAGTCTTCAAATTGAACCCCACCACAGCAAAATGGATGAATCAAATTTATCAGAACAGAAACACATTGAAACTGCAAGTGATATCTCTGCATATTTTGCTCACTTATTGTAGAAAAAAGCTTGTACAACTGTGATTTCACAGTAGAGCAAATAGATACAAAAACATTCTGGGAGTTACAATTCACCAAATGCTAGATCTCCCTCCAAAATTATAAAGTCTGAGATTACTGAGTTTTCATGTGTTTTTTTTTTTTATTGTAAAAACTATAGTTTAAAATCCCACCCTCAGAGCACTAAGAGTTAAACATTTAATTATTGTAATTAACATAAAAACAAAATTATCATAATTTAAAAAAAAAATCTGGTAGCAAGATAGCTTGCTTTTTCTTAGCATTCCATGCATTTAAATTAATTCACGTGGTATCAGGTCATGGCTGGCCAGTTCATTTGTTGTGATCTCAGCACTTGTTCAGAACTCATTGTAAGCACTAAATAAGGTACAAATTACTACAGCACTCAACTTTCCTCACTTGTCTAGAGGAAAACAGTTTTTAGCACTTAATAAATAAGCACCTATTCAGGCATGTCTAAAGGTCAGCTCCTGGTGTTTTCTCCTGTCTACCTGATGAATCTGGGCATCTTGGGACAATGCAGCAATTGCCTCATGTACACAGACAACCCTCTCCTCCTACCACCCAACACTACGACCTGTGAGAGATGCACTTATATAGCCAAACTAGAAGCAAAGCTCTCTTTACCAAAGACTGGCCTAGACAGTCAAGAGGAGAAGGAAAACACTTGCACCACACTCATCACATAGTCCCTCAAAACCTACACCACCAAAACACACACACACAACCACAAACTACAAACCTACATTCGCAGAGGCTCTCAGTACTAATCTGCCCAAACAACAGAGACCTCCAAAGCATAAATGCAAGCAACCTCCACCCCCCCAGCACAATCCAAATGACACATAGCCCACATACTCAGTGTGCCACTCAACTACAGCCCATAAGGCATAACGTACCCAACACTCTAGTCATAGGTGACTCTATAGTCAGGCACACTGATGTTCCACTCACCAAGCTAAACAAGGAAAAAGTTACTGTCAGCTGCCTGTCAGGTGCCAGGATCCGCCACATAACGCACGCACTCAGGTCACTCCACAACAAGTACAAATGTGACTCTGTCATTGTCCATGTTGGTGTGAATGACCTGAGACGTACCTGCCTGGACTACATGAAAAGAGACATGGAGGAGCTCTCTGATCTTGTAGCCCAAGCCGGTATGCCCTAGTCCTGAGTAGCATCCTGCCATCACCCAGAATGACACCACAGTCCAAGGACAAAATGATTGACTTTATCAATTGGCTAAGCTTCTGGTGTCATTCTAAGGGAATCCAGTATCTGTCTGTCTGGGATGACATGATCGACAGACCACGCTGCTTTGCCAGAGATGGCCTGCACCTGTCGCCCTTGGGATTCCGGATACTGGCAAAGGCTCTTGCCACCCCTATAGTGCCTTTTTTAGGCAAGGTTCAAATGACAAATTCACCACCATAACAGGTACAAGCAAGCAAAATCTGAGGGTAATGCTACTCAATGCTAGAAGTCTAAAAGTCAAAATGCACTCACTCGAGGCACTTTTTAAAATGGAGAACATTGACATCTGTGCAGTGATAGAGACCTGGTTCAAAGCTCCAGAGAGCACCCTGCATTGCCAGGCTATAATTCATACCACACCTTTCGGCCACCAAACCCGGACCGAAACACTGAAGGTGGAGGCGTGTCCATATTCATTAAGGATATCCACACCTCCAAGCTAGTTGCTCTGCATAATGCATCCAAGATTATTCAAGTTCAACTAACTCTGGGCAAAACCGCAATCCAGATTGTAGCTTGCTACAGACCCCCCACCATGCCCCAGGATTCCCACTCCTCTTTTCTTGATACACTGGAAAATATTAAGGTACAACCCAACACTCTAATAATGGGTGATTTCAACTACCCTACCATTAACTGGGAAAACTACTCATGTACCAACTCTTTTGCTCAACGTTTTCTGGAAATCATCAGTTCTAACGCTTTGGATCAACTTATCCACACCCCCACCAGAGGCAGCAATATCCTAGACCTGGTCATCACCAACATGGGTGACCGGTGTTCCACATCAGAGGTCAGCTCCTCATTTGTCAGATCTGACCACAAGCTAATCACCCTAGACATCCACATCCCGCTCCTACCCCCATTAGGAAAACCGTAAAAAATTTCTCCAAAGCCAACTTCATGCTTCTTAAGACAGAAGTGGCAAACTTCATGACACCCATGCAGATGGACAATAGAGGTACGACTGCTGAATCCTACACAAATGCACTTTATAAGCACTTACACGAGTGCATGGATCATGCTATCCCCAACAGAACCAAGATGCTATCTTCCAAAAAAAGGAAGCCAATCTGGTGGTCTTCTACCATAAACAAACTCTACAACAGAAGAAAGAAACTGTTGCAAAAAAGAGTAAAATCCCACGATTGGAGGAACTCCCTGGTCAGCCTCAGTAAGAAGCTGAGATCCCTCATAAAATCCTCCAAAGCTAGTTATGAAAACAAAATTGCCACTGATTCTAAAGACAACCACAGAGCATTCTATAGCTATGTCAAAAATCTCAATGGTAACACTCATATCTGCTCTGAGTTACAGCACAATGACACTAAATATACAGAACCAACTGATATTGCCAACATCCCGGCAGATAGGCTCATTGCTAACTTTACCCCCCCCTCTCACCCCCTAAAGGGCCCATCTTTATACCGGAAGAATGCAAAGTTCCTGTAATCACGGCTGCACAGGTAAAAACTTCACTCTCCAAAGCCAAGGACACAGCATCCATGGGACCTGACAACATCCCAGGCTGCCTTCTACATGAACTACAGAATGAACTGGCACCCCACCTAAGTACCATGTTCAATCATAGCCTCACCTCAGGCTTTGTGCCCATTGAATAGCGCACCGCGACAGTTATCCCACTCCACAAAGGGGGGGCCGCAACAGACCCCGGGAACTACCGCCCCATTAGCCTGACGAGCCTCGTCTGCAAGGCCATGGAACGTATCATCATAGAACTCATAAACAAAGACATTGGAGATCTCCAAACCCTGGACCCCACACAGTTTGGGTTTGTAAAAGGCAGATCATGTCTCCTAAACCTGATAGACTTCTTTGAAGTAGTCACCAAAGCCATAGATGAGGGTAAGGTGGTTCACACAGCCTATCTAGATCTCGCCAAGGCGTTCGACACCATCCCCCACTCTGGAATTATAGATAAACTCACTAAACTAGGTATAAATCCTTATGTCACAAGATGGGTTGCATGGGTTGCCAACTGGCTTACTGAAGGAACCCACACTGTGAAAGTAGCAGACTCCAAATCAGACTTCAGACCAGTGACAAGTGGAGTACCACAGGGTTCAGTCCTGGGTCCTCTCCTGTTTGGTATCTACTTCTCTGAAGTACAGGCTAACACAGAAGGTCTTTGGCTAACTAAATTCGCAGATGACTGCAAACTAGGAGCCATAATTGAAACTCCTAACGATATGGACATCCTACAAAAGGGCCTCACTGAGACAGATGCCTGGTGTCAAAGACATGGTATCAAGCTCAATGCCAAAAAGTGCATTGTCATCCCCTTTGGTAAAAATTCTGTACCCATGAACTACCACATAGGCGGTAGTCTACTTAACACCGAAAGTGTGATGAGACCTTGGGTCACAGGTGGACAGTAGTCTCTCCTTTGATAATCACATCGCCAAAGTGGTCAGGAAGTCCTTCTACGTGGCACACCTCATCACAAAAGGTTTCTCATCCAGAAAAAAAGAGGTCATTGTTCCCATCTACTCATCACTCATTAGACCCAGTATAGAGTACAACTTTCCTTTTGGTATGTACCTCACAAGACATCTACAACAACTGGAAAGGCTGCAAAAATACCTCACAAAGAGGATTACTGGCCTCAAACAGATGCCTTACACAGACCATCTCAAAAAACTCCAGCTTTACTCCGTCGCATATCGCCTACTCAGAGGCAAACTCTGCCTAACATACAAAGCTATGACAAACCCAGAGCTGTTGGACATGCTCCACTTAATGAAATCCCAATCTCTCCGAGCTACACGCTCTAGGGACTTAAACCTTGTCACCACAATAAACAGAACATGCTGGAGGGATAGATTCCTGTCCCAGAGACTTCCCGTACTCTGGAACAGACTACCTCTCTATGTCAGACAGAGCTCCTTATTAGCACTCTTCAAGAAAAATCTTGATGATTGGATGGGTAATAGGAAATTCACCCCGGGGATCACTTCTGTGGTTCTGCTTGACAGGGGCACAGGAAAATAATTTTCTTGGGTGGCGAAAGCCAGGATACATTTTTGGCTAGGCTTGTATAGGCCCTAGGGCCAATAGCCTAGTACCTACCTATGAACCTATGTGAAGTAAGCACTGAGACCAGTTGCTGTCCCATCATCTGAAGAAGGATTGCTTCAGTCTTTAGGGATTTTTTTTCTTGCAGCATTTCTTGTTAAAACAAGAACTGGAAGGCTATCGGGTAAATCCTTGGGCACTTTTCATTGCACATACTCTCAACTGCAATGATGACCAACAAATTTTGACTTTTTTTATTAGGGTTAGGGTTTGGGGTATGAATACTAAACAGCAAATGCTGCTCCTGTTATGAGGCATTATATTGATCACAGTTAAGCCAACACTGTTCTCGGTCAAAAAGTGGCTGTTCTGGGGAAGTAAGTATGCGGTTTTTGTATGAAAATGATTCACCACTTCTGTGTATTGATCACAGTTAAACAGTTGTTGTTTTTGCTTGTCAGGAGGTAATGTGAATATATTTGTGGAGAGAACATTCTGCATGAGAAGAAAATTGTTACAGCTTTTACTTGTGGAACTCTCTCATTTCTTCACAGTCAAAGGAGTTGCACCTTGTCAGAAGGAGTATTGTGTCCTGGGACAGTCACTGCGCAAAATGAGTGAAAACTAGTGCAAGCCGTATTTTGACTTTCAGGACTGTTACTTTATGGTACTTTTCCATTAAACCCCTACCACGCAGTTTCACTGCCAGATTGGCATGTCTCACCTTTATTTTACACAGACGTGCATCTTGAACAGAGTACATGCCCACCAGTGTTATATTTATGTGTACTTTGTTTGACCTGATAGTAGTGTCTTTTTTTGGTTTTGCAGCTATTCACTTGCTTGTCAGGTGACCCACATTTAAAAAGCATCACTCAGTTTTGTATGGTGGTTGCAACAGAAGTCTACCTGCCTTAATTTTACATTCTCTTGTCTTTTGAATATGCAGACTACTGATGGAAGAATGTTGTATGCTGCCAAAAGAAATATATTCATTGCTATATCCTGATATATCTGTAAAACTCCAATGTAAAATATAAACATGAACATGCAGTCATGATGACATGCTTTGAAAGGTATGTGAACAGTTAAGTAGAACAGAAAGTTCCTTGGCAGACGTCTTTAATGCAGTAGTAGGACATAGAGTGCGTGAATTACAAAAGTGAAGTCGTAGAAATGTAACTGCAGTGGCTATTTTTTTTCTGAAAAAAAAAACCTTACAGCAACCATCTTGACATTTCATCACCCCTTGCAAGGATGACAGACGGTAAATGATATACACAAGTACTATGGCCTTAAAGTTAAAACCCTGATGCTTACAGTAAATGACAAAGTCAAGAGAAACAACACAGCATGCGTACATCAATACTAAATGACCTAGGCACACGTTACTAATTCACACATGATGGTAGCCAGTGTGTTTGTAAACACTACATAAAAAGGATCTGCACAGCTCGCTGAGCAATAAGGCAGGACACACCGATCTGGCAGCGAAACCACCTGGTAGGGGTTTAACGGAAAAGTATATATTTATTAATTTCAGAGAGAACTTAATTGTATGTATCATTAGAATAATTTTACAACAAATGTATACATTTGTATATTTCTCACTGGGTTAAGTACTTAATATATGACTCAACATATTTTTGATTTTCCAAAATAAAAAATAAACCTACCACTTCTATGTCCTTAAAAGTCATGCTCTGATAGAATAGAGTGGCTGTTAGCACAGTGGATTAAGGCTCTGTGCTGTTAATGAGCTGCTTCTTGTAGTGTGTTGTACAGTGTTTGATCCCTTTCTTCTCTATTTGTATAATGTGTAATTCTGACCAAGTTGGTTTACCAATAATTTTTGGTTGCTATTGAAAATAAGTATTTGTATTCATTGGGTTTACTTGGTCAGAATAAATTAATAGACTTACTATGAACTGTAATGTGATAATTAAAAATACAAAAAGTTGCAGTGGTTCTTTTACTTTTGCAGTTAAAAAATACTACCTAACTTCTACTTATAGCTAAATATCCAGATTTGTTCTAAAATGCTAGAAAATGAAATGGCAGATTGTTTCAGAGATACAGCACTGTATTGATAGGCACTACCAGTAGGTCTGTACTGCCATTAGAATAAGCTGCGGTGCCATTGCATTGCATTATAGGTTCATAGGTGTGTACTAGCCTAATGGCCCTGGGGTCTTTACAAGCCTAGGCATAGGGTTACCCTGACATTGTGACACCCAACCTTAGTTACCAGTGCCTCTGTCGAGTAGAGCCACTGGAGTTATCCCTGGGGTGAATTTTCTATTTCCCATCCACTCATCAAGATTTCTCTTGAAGAGGGTCAGCGAGCTGCTCTGCTTGACATGTATGGGAGGTCTATTCCATAGCATGGGCAGCCTCTGGGTTATGAACCTGACCCTCCAGTATGTTCTGTTGATTGTGTTAATGAGGTTGAGGTCTCTGGAGTGTGTGGTGCGGAGGGATTGGGATTTCTTTAGATGTAGCATTTCTAACAGAGCTGGGTCAGACATGGCTTTGTAAGTCAAGCAGAGCTCGCCTGTAAGTAGGCGATATGAGACAGACAATAGTTGGAGATTTTTGAGTCTGTCCATATAGAACAAGTGTTTAAGGCCTAGGATCCTCTTTGTGAGGTACTTTTGCGGCCTCTCCAGTTGTTGCAGGTGTCTAGTGAGGTACATGCGAAATGGGGCATTGTACTCTGGCCTAATGATGGAAGAGTAGAGGGAGACAATGACCTCTTTCTTCCTGGATGCAAAACCCTTAGTAATGAGATGTGCCACATAGAAGGACTTTCTGACCACAGTGGCAGTGTGGTGATCAAAATAGAGGTTGCTGTCAACCTGTATTCCCAGATCTCTTATAACGCCTTCTGTGTTCAGTGGACTAGCATCAATGTGGTAATTCATGGGAACCGGGTTTTTCCCAAAGGGGATGATGACATTTTTTGGCATTGAGCTTAAGGCCATGGTTCTGACACCAGTCGTTGGCTTTATGTTCATCTTCTTTAAGGGCTGGTTATATGACTTGTTTTAATGTTGAGGAGTAATGCAGTACAGATACACAGTATTTATATATGTGTGTATATCCAACTCTACCAGGCAAACTCTGGCCTCGACTTATCTTCTTCCTTCCTTATTATACGGAGCCCCTCTCCTAACCAACCTGTCCTCTTCTATCACCTCTAAACTAGAAGACTGCTACAACAAAATCTCTAAATTTGTCTCTAAATCTAAAAATACCACCCATCACTGCCTAACCCTACAATCCCTGAATTGGCTTGAACTCCCAAACTACCTAGACTATCTCCAACCCACTACTGCACATAGACTCATATTTCACCCAACAAAATGTCCTGCTCTAACTAACATCCTTCCCCCTTATACACCCAACAGAGCTCTCAGATCTGAAAATCAGAACTTAATTACTATCCATAAACCTAAACGTCCTGCTGGCCAACTTCTTCTATCTTTCTCACTAGGCAAAAAATGGAATTCCCTTCCCTCCACACTAAGAACCATACCAAACTCAGAAAACTTCAAAACCCAACTATTCAAACACCTGTCCACTAAATGGAAATGTACATGCCTTCACCCAACCTAATCCAAGGGGGTTCTCGCTCTGGTTCCCAAGCTCTACAAATCTCATAGTTATCTTTCTATGAGCCTATCTAAACTCTCAACAATTTCTATAGCTCTTATCTAAGCTCTCACCTCCTACAGCTACCCTCACACAGCCCAACCTTGTAAATACTGTAAATAGCATTCTACTGTTGATGTGTATATGTAAAGTGTATTTACATTTTCTTAAAAGGTTTGTATGCAAACTGTTTCCTCACCTAACACATATCTGTTTTCATCAAATGAAACTGTGTGATCTCTACCTTCAAGCTTAATGAATTTGTTAATTATGCATGATATTGAATGCATTTATGAGTAACTATTCTACATAAGATCTTTAATATTAACTATCATTTGTATCTAAATTGTATAATGCATCTTGGAGCTTTTCTCCCTGGGCCTCCACTGAAAATGGGTCTGTTCGGCCCAGTGGACTTCCCCGGTAATCAAATTGCAAGTAAATAAAATAAATGTATGTATGTATGTATATATATATATATATATATATATATCTGTGTATGTATGCATATGTATATATATATATATATATATATATATATATATATATATGTGTGTGTGTGTGTGTATATGTTGATATATGTTTGTATCTATATATATATATATATATATATATATATATATATATATATACAGAGAGAGATGTATATAGATTAGATATATATAGACACGTAGGTATATTTTACTGGGTTAGCATTATTTTAGATATAAAACTATAGAAGAGTTATATTTTCTGTCACTGGAAAGATGTCATTACTAGAAACTCCTCGATTGTCCAGGGACAAGTAGCCCAGCCAGCTTTCAGTGCTTAGCCTGCATGTAAGAATTGAAGGGCATTACATTAAAAATAAAATCAAGTATATAATTCAGGGTAGGTAATATAGTTTGTCTGGAATATATCTGTATTGAGTTGGAATTGCATCAAAAGCAAAAATAATAATTTATTTTTTCCAGAGTATGGACTTTCCTGGCACTGGAAAGATGCCATCACCAAAAATCCCTGTACTGACCATGGCAGTGTTGCCATGCCAGCTTCAGCACTGAGCTGCACTTAAGTCCTTTAAGGTGGAATGATGATAGGCTTGGATGCATTTTGTTTTACTAAAAACTGTCAAAGGTTAGAATTGCCATGTAGCCTGTTAAGTACTAAATGGCGGGTTCTACCGACTTTGCACTGTCACAGTCTGTTATATTATGTCTCTGTAAAAATGGTGAAGCCTGTTGGAAAACAGTGACCTGATAAAATAAAATAAAGACTGGATATAAAACCAACAATCAGTAGGGTGTGGGAAGTGCAGAAGTAAAAATCATATTTATGTCACCAGAATTTGGACTTCTTGTCACTGTTTATATGCCAGCCTCCTCTCCAAGTTTGGACTTTTGTATGTTTACACACATTATATGAAGATAAAGTTGGACGAATGTGTTTATATGTGAAATGACCAGCTAATTGCATTCTGCAGCTGAATTTCATGACAGATATATTCTGTGAAATTTGGTAAAAAAATGTCCTATATTGCCACCAGTAGGCCAAGTCATTAAGGTGTTTTTTTTTTGCCATTTCATTCAAAGCAATTTATACAAGGGACATTTTTCTCATACAATTATCGAATGATAAAATCATAGAAAATATTTGGCAACTGGACCCTGTTGCTTTTTTCAGCTTTCCAGTACCCCCATTAGACCTTACCTCCTTTTTCAAGAACAACAGGCCAGTCCTATCAGGGTGAATTTGTGGATATCCATCCAGGTGTCTAACTCAGTTTTGAAGGAAGATACTGTGCCACATTGCATTCTTTAGAGTGGAAGTTTTTTACAGAGAAGGGGTAAGCACTGCATGACAAATCTGTCTCTCCACCATGTTTTGTTTATTAGCCGAAGCAGGATTGGTGATGTGCAGAGCTGCAGTAACTACAGAGGGATAAAACTGATTAGTCACAGCTTGAAGTTATGGGAAAGAGTAGTGGAAGCAAGGTTAAGAAGGGAGGTGATGATTAGTGATCAGCAGTATGGTTTCATGCCAGGAAAGAGCACTACAGATGCAATGTTTGCTCTGAGAGTGTTGTTGGAGAAATACAGAGAAGGTCAGAAGGAGTTGCATTGTGTCTTTGTAGACTTGGAGAAAGCATATGACAGGGTGCCTAGAGAAGAGTTGTGGTATTGTATGAGGAAGTCGGGAGTGGCAGAGAAGTATGTAAGAGTGGTACAGGATATGTACGAAGGTAGTGTGACAATGGTGAGGACTGCAGTGGGAGTGACAGATCCGTTTAAGGTGGAGGTGGGATTACATCAAGGATCAGCTCTGAGTCCTTTCTTATTTGCAGTGGTGATGGACAGGTTGACAGATGAGATCAGACAGGAGGCCCCGTGGACTATGATGTTTGCAGATGACATTGTGATGTGTAGTGAGAGTAGGAATCAGGTTGAGGAGACTCTGGAGAGGTGGAGATATGCTCTAGAGAACAGAGGAATGAAGGTCAGCAGGGCTAAGACAGAATATATGTGTGTAAATGAGAGGGAGGGTAGAGGAATGGTGAGGATGCAGGGAGTAGAGTTGGTAAAGGTGGACGAGTTTAAGTACTTGGGATCAACAGTTCAGAGTAATGGTGAATGTGGAAGAGAGGTGAAGAAGAGAGTACAGGCAGGGTGGAATGGGTGGAGAAGAGTGTCAGGAGTGATTTGTGACAGATGGGTACCAGTAAGAGTGAAAGGGAATGTCTACAAGAGGGTAGTGAGAACAGCTATGTTATATGGGTTGGAGACAGTGGCATTGACAAAAAGGCAGGAGTCAGAGCTGAATGTGGCAGAGTTAAAGATGTTAAGATTTGCACTTGGTGTGACTAGGATGGATAGGATTAGGAATCAGTATATTAGAGGGTCAGCTCATGTTGGACAGTTTGGAGACAAAGCAAGAGAAACGAGATTGCGTTGGTTTGGACATGTGCTGAGGAGGGATGATGGGTATATTGGGAAAAAGATGCTAAGGATGGAGCTGCCAGGTAAGAGGAATAGAGGAAGGCCGAAGATAAGGTTTATGGATGTGGTGAGAGAGGACATGCAGGCGGTTGGTGTGACAGAGCAAGATGCAGAGGATAGGAAGAAATGGAAAGAGATGATCCGCTGTCGCGACCCCTAACGGGAAAAGCCGAAAGAGAATGATGAGTGTTACTGTTTGATTTGTGCAGATATAAGAGGTATTGGACTACTGGATCCCCAATGACCTGAAAGACAAGGCACAGATTGCTTGTAAGAAGTCTCTAGGACACTGAATAAAGAGATCACAGCTTTCAGCCCGCCCTGGTACCTCTTGTCTTTTGAGCCTGTGATCTTTTTAGTTAGGAACCTCTGGGATCTTTTCAGTTGCTTGATATATCTAGTAAGATGTACCCCAAAAGGGGCATTGTATTCAGTAATCAGTCTGATCAGTGCAGAATATAGATGACTAAGAACTTCATTGAATTTAGATGAAATACCTTTTGTAATCATCTGTGCTAAGTTAAAAGATTCCATAACCACTGTTATAAAGTGATGGTCAAAGGCAAGAAAATTATCTACCCATGTTCCAAGGTGTGTCACCACACTTTCATGTTGATTAATACAAGGTATTATCTATAGTTCTATACTATAAGATTTATTTGTTTCATATGTGTTTACTGGGTAATGTCTGACTGGGCTCGAAGCCCATTTTCAGCGGAGACCCGGGGAGAAAACCTCCACAACATACAATACAGTGTAGACAGTAGACTAAAACCAGTATGATTCAGCACATATTACTCAATTTCAACATACAAAACAATTTATACGGGTTCAGGCGCCTAGGCAGTGTGACATTTCCCTGTGGTACATTTGACTGGGGACACATGGCTGAAGTGACATTCAGCTGCAGAGAAATATGGCTGTTTGCAAATTCCCTGCGGGCAAAGAGAAGCATACACTGCCATGCTCACAGCTTTAATAGCCAAAGGTATGGTGGCAGAAGAAGTAATGAGTGTTGTGCTCATTGTAGAGGACATACTTATATAACTACAACATGTAGAAGTGTGCTACAGCATGGAGGAAATCCTGCAGGCTACTGTAGTCACATTTATGCTCCAGTATGCATTTTAGGTAATGTTCCCTAGACACTGTGAAGGGGGAAGTGGTCCACACACTCCAATTATAAAGGCACTGCCCATTGTGCACTGCATTTTTACTGCCACTGACATGCCCTCTGGCCAGCCTGCTGCTGATGCCTGCCATATTGCCTGTTGTCTCATGTTTCCTTGGGGACCATGGACATTGTTTTCCCCCTGTACATTTGGTTATTCAAGCTGTGGGCATGGCAGTGTATGCTTCTCTTTGCCCACAGGGAATTTGCAAACAGCCATATTTCTCTGCAGCTGAATGTCACTTCAGCCATGTGTCCAGACAGTCCAAGCAGCTTTTTTTTAAATCACAGAACCAGTAACACTGGTTATTAGAAGCTAGCACTTAACCAACAACTTGATGAAAACTCATACAACAGCAGCAAAAGGTAGAAAAAGCAGAGGAAACCACTAAAGCAGATACCAGGAACACTTTAGCAATGTAGTAACAGCAAGACAACTGTATAAATACAACAGAATATTTTGTGTTTAACTAAATAGTAAAAAAGTACAGTAACACTGCATAAAATAATACTTAAACAGTATAATCCACTAAACAACATAATGGCTAACAAACGTTTGGGGTAACAGACTAAGCAAATGCCAGGAAAAAATACAGAAAAGTCTTATTCCTCATAAAAACTGGTATAAAACTGATGTTGTTTATCGTGTTAAATGTTTTACAAAAAAAGACATTTTTTATAAAGACAGACTGGCATCTAAAGGTTTGAAATACTGTCCATCACCTTTCTATTAGCGCTGTTAGCTTTTGTAGTACTTTGTTTAAATTGAGCATTCAGGTGTTTTCCCTAAAGATTTTATAAGAAAACTTGAAATCAGTATAGCAACGTGAACATTTGTAGGTGAGGTTAAAGAAAGGTAAGAGTGGCCATAAAAAGTCACCATATTGCAACATTTGCAAAACATTCACATTAAAATAAGATGTAGCTGTCAGTTCTCTTAAATAAATGTATAAAGCCGTGTGTATAAAACTGTTGAGTTACTGGATCTAAAATACTATTTGTGTTTAAAAGTGTGTAGAAATACAACTAAAGTCTTTTAATGTTATGGAATACAACTGACATTTTTTTAATTAAAATCCAAGCTGTAGCTTCCTGTTTGCTTTGAAGCTACGAGAAGGTCATAGCTGTATTTTGTTTTATTTTTTTACTTTCACTCTGGTCTCTGTAAACTCTGCTCTCCCCATTAGTCTTTTCCTGAGAGGGTGTGCACTAAATAATTCTGCTACCCCCCCCCATCTCTAAATGACAAGGTGAACCCCTGGATAATTTTAAACACTCTGGACTCAAACAAAAAAATTCACCTGCAAGCTCTCTGCAAGCCTGCCAAAAAGCTTTATAACTAAGAAAGTGTGTAAATATTTTTTCCCTTAAATTGGTTTTTCAGTATGCAAGGTTATTTGGCTTGAGTAGTTGTGTTTAATATGTTTGTTTGTTACACTTACAGTCTGTATAGTGTGCACATCCCCTATGCCCCTTCAAGCTTATTTTAGTTAGGAATTGTACTTGCAGCAGTTTCTGATTCTACTGTGCTTAGTTAAGGAGGAGTAGCAAACGCTCTTAATCTAATTTTCTTTATAAGCTGTAAATGTACCCATATATACCTTACTACTTTTCACCCGATACTTAACTGACCCTGTAACCAGCATCTTAAATAGATTTGCTACAGCCTCATTGATAGTTTTTTTCTTCCTGCTTCGTTCGCCCTCTGGGCTCACTTCGCTCCCCTACATTGCCCTCTAATCCCTCCCACCCCCACTGCCTCTACATTTAAACCTATCCACACCACACCCCTTCCTCTTCCAGCTCCACCCCCATCATCCCCTTCCTCTGTTAGTTCTACCCTCTTCATCCATACAGTCTATCTCTCATATTCCTGTTAATATCACACTAGCACCCTATCTACAAACTACTCCCCTTCATTCATTTCTACACATACTACTCCCTTTCCTTCATTTCTACAAACTGTGTTACTGTCCTCAAATTACCCACTTAAGTAGTTTGTCTGATTAACTGTCTAATAATCCCTAATCTAAAATGATTCTCTTTACTCTCCTATCACTAACACTCTTCTCCCTCTCTTCACTATCATCATATCTGGTCCCTATACAACCAATTCTAAGCTCTCCTACAGACACTACCTCTTACACGAGTAACACAAATCACTACTCCCTACCCATCATCGCTCATCTCTTTCACACAGACAGTATACTGTTCTTTAAACCCCAACTGTTTCAGACAAAGCTATACCTGTTTAACATTATACTTACTAAAAGTTTAACCAAAATGAAATCCTATCTTTACTACTCAGTCTGGAAATTCCTCCTGCTCTGTGGTGACATCAACCCTAACCCTCGTCCCAACATTTCACAATCCATATCTTCAACCCATATTCCAGGTACAAAAATATGCTTAAATTTGCCTCAGTAAATACACATAGCATGTGCAACAAAATTTCTGAGTTGCATGCTTAGATGACTGCACAATCTCCTGACATACTAGTAATCACCGAAACCTGGCTTAAACCACACATAAATGATATCAAAGTAGTTCCTCCATGCTTTAATATGTTCAGAGCTGACCAACTTAAATGAAAAGGAGGTGGTGTTGCAGTAATGTACCTGCTTCTATTTCCTTAACCCCACACAACCAGTTCAAACCCTCCTTTGACAAAGCCAAACTGTTGATCACCTACCTTAAATTAAACAGTAATAAAAGTCTCTGCATTATAGCTTTATACATACCCCCTGGCAAAAACTTATCTGGAAAGTATCCTATCTTGGGTATCAAAAAATATCTCTCTGGAAATAGTAATATTAGGTGATGTCAACACTGACTGGCAGAAACTTAACTTTCAATCCACAGATAGCATAAACGTATTTGGATTTCCTCAACTAATTAGTCACCCATCCTTTACCAGTTCCACAAACCAAAATGGCTCAATAATTGATTGGATTTTGGTCTCCCATCCTAACAATCTCTCTCAAGCCAAAACAGTTCCAGCCTCTATTAGTGATCACCACCCCATCTGTACAACTAGACTTATTTCACATTCATGTAGACAACGTACCTGCAAGACAGTACGAAACCTATCCAACTTTGAACAGCAGACCTTTACACATTTACTAAACTCCATCAATTGGTCCTTCCTTAAATACGTACCACTGGATGATGCAGTTGAACAATTTAATTCTACATTCCTAAACACTTTAGACAGTTTAGCTCCCACCAGAAAGAAAAGAGTCAAAACCAGCTATACTCCTTGGCTTTCTGTCTATACTAGATCACTCATGCAAAAAAAGAGACAAGGCTTGGACAACATACCTAAAACACAAGACTTACAATAATTTACAGCATTTCAAAGCAGTGCGTAACCTTGTAAAGAAAAAAAAAAATTCTATGCGAAGTCACAAAATCAACACAAATCCAGTCCAAAAACCTTCTGGCACACTATCAAAAAAATTCTAAACCTGGAAGTCAGTCCTCTCCCCAACCCTCCTGTGATAGTACCTCCCCTGACATTTAACTCTTACTTCATTGATAGCATAGCTTCCATCACTAACATATTCCCTCCATCTCCCTCTACTCTTTCCCTGCCTGCTGTTACCTGTCACTCCACATTTTCCCTCCAACCAGTTCCTCCTTCCTTCATCAAATCCATACTGTGCAAGCTCAAGCCATGTTCCCTCCTCTGCAGACAATCTTTCTAACAAATCCTGAAAATGTCTGCTGACTCAATTGCCTATCCAGTCTAAATAATCTGTAATAGATCCATCAAGGAGTCTTATGTCCCCCTTATTGTGGAAAAATCCTTCATCCTTCCTCTCCACAAAAGTGGTACCTCCACAGAAATCTCTATAGACCAATTGCTGTTCTTTTACCACTGTCAGTAATTCTAGAAAATGTATCCATAAACAACTTCTTCAATACCTATTTTATAATAACTTTATCTCTCCCACCCAACATGGATTCAGGCCACACAGCACTATCACTGCTCTACTGTCCTTTACTGATGATGTCAACAAAGCTCATGAATCAGGAAGCTTTGTCTTTTCTCTGTTCTTTGATCTCTCCAAAGCCTTTGATACTGTCTTTCACCCCCAAATGTTATCCCACCTGTCTCCTCTGGGCTTAACAAAAACATCCTTACAATGGTTAACTGGCTGTCTGTCGTAACAGATATCAATCTGTCAAATGGAACTCTAACTTCTCTCCTTACTTACCTGTTATTTACCTCCTCTTCAACATTTTTATTAACCATCTTAATACTGCCAGCAAACAAGCGACACTAATTCAATATGCTGATGACTCTACATTTGTCTGCTCTGCCAGGATTCTCTCTCATCTACAGAGTTTAATGCAAGAAACATTTAATTCCATTGAGTCTTGGATCACCAATAGCCATTTACTACGTAACCCCCCCCCCCAAAAAAAAAACTACACCTGCTGCTTTTACCAAAACATTTTTCTCCAGATGTAACTTTGCTGTTACTTTTCTGAACAGTACTTCAATCAATATGGTTTCACATACAGAACTGTTAGGTGTAACTATTGACAACAATCTTAAGTTTGACCTACGTATCAGCAACATCATAAAAAAAAATCAAAAATTGGGCATGATGTATAGGGCTACAAAATTCATCTGTAAATCCACAAGAGTAACCCTTGTCACCACCTGTCTCTTACCCTCCCTTCTATACACTTCACCTATCCTAACCAATGTAAGCAAAACTTAGTCAGTGTGTGGTTCAATTACGTAACGTAGACCTATATAAATATATATATATATATATATATATATATATATATATATATATGTGTGTGTGTGTGTACATTTATATATATATATGTGTGTGTGTGTGTGTGTGTGTGTGTGAGAGAGAGTGTGTGTGCAGTGGGATTATTTAAGATCGTTTCCATTGGTCTGGAACATGGGATTCTGTTGTGGGTCAGTTAATAAGAATATTGATAAGATAGGCTATGGTGTCAGCAGCAAGTTTTAGATATTCTGGGGGTAGAATATCTACACATGATGAGGATGGTTTAAGCTTGAGTAGCAGTTTTTTGATAAGAAATGTAGGGACAGGTCAGAAGGACAAAGGACAGGGGTTGGAAGTGGAAGAGAGGGAAAATGGATGAGATGATTTACAGTCATGTATGTTTGGTGGACAGCTGGGGAAGTTGGTTTCAGAGACTCAGTGTGTGAGGTTTGGGGTGTGCAGGAAGGGTTGGGGTGAATTTAGTTATGCATTCTGTGAAGGAATTGTTAAACTTGATAGCAGTTTCTTCTTTTTCTTTCGGCAGTTTGAAATGGCATTTTCTCTGGACAGGGTTAAAGTACTTTCTAGTTCCTGGATTGAGGAGGGATGAGATGGAAGTCCAGAATTTTTTAGGTGTATGTTTGTAAATGTCTTGAGAAGATGTGTGGAATAACTTATCATAAATGACTTGTTTTTTATGTGGTTACAAAGTTGTCTATATAGTTATATATCATTGTGATTTTTGTTCTTATTCCATATGCCTCATGCTCAGTCTCTTTTTTTTTTCATGAGTAGTTTGCAGAATTTGGTCAGCCAGGGGGCATGATTATGTTTAATACATTTTGTTCAGAGTGGGGCAGGAGAATTTAAAATACTTAAGAATAGTGTGTTGAATTGCTCGACAGCTTCTTTAAGGGATAGAAATTACAGTAATGACTAGTTTATAGTGTTCAGTGTTCACAGTGGTGCAGTGGCTAGCGTTGTCGCCTCACAGTAAGAGGTTCTCCGGTTCGATCCTCGGCTGGGGTGCCTTCTGTGCGGAGTCTGCATGTCCTCCCTTTGGTCACGTGGGTTTCCTCCGGTTTCCTCCCACATCCCAAAGACATGCCGTAGGTGGATTGGACACTCTACATTGGCCCTAGGCATGGGTGCGTGTGTGTGCCTTCCATGGAAGGTTGGGTGCTGGGCTGGCAACTTGACACCGTAAAACTCCACTGCCAATCATGAGCGGACGGGTGATCTGCTGTGGCAACCCCTAACTGGGAAAAAGCCGAAAGAAGAAGAAGTGTTTGAATGAAACTATCCTGGGTGAATTTTGTAAGATTGCAGCTGGATTTAAATTTATGGTCTTTATGTAATTGTAGGGGAGCCTATATGTATAAGCTGCTGAAGGGTTACTTAAAGAATCTGAGAGTGTATCAAATAAGAAGTAGTTAGAAGGGTTAGAGACTAGTAGCCAATCCAGGATGGATTGTTGAGCATTATTTTTGCTGTGTCTAGTGGGAGAATTGATGGTTTGGGTGAAGCCAAAGAGATTTATGCTATTGGTCGGGTTGCTTGTAAAGAGAGACTGCCATCCTATGTTAATGTCACATTGTATGACTGTTTCATTATGGGCAGAGTCTGAAACCCAAGTTAATATTTCCTCAAGAAATGAAATGTTTTGCCCTGGAGGTATGTATATAACAATAAAGACCCAGACCCATGCTTACCCTTCAAGGGTATCAGAACTTGCCAGATATTTGGGATGCATGGCTAGGCTTAAAAAGGCCCTTGTGGTCGTTAGCCTAGTAAACACCTATGAACCTATGTTGTAATAAAATAGCTAAATTTGCCACAAGGCAGGCTCAATGCTCTCACCATTGCTATCCTCTCAAGCCCCGAAATTAGCTTGAACTACCCCACTGTCTCACCTTTAATCAACTAACATTAACTCACAAAATAGTGTGCAGCTCCTCATTTTTGCAAACTGCATCGTCACTGCTTCAACACTAATCTCATGACCTATGCTCCTCTCACAAGTATCTACTATCTATTTACATACCGCAAAGATCTAACAGGGTTAGTCTGTACTCTCACTTTGTTGACAAATCATGGAATAGCATTCCAGAAGCAATCAGACTTGTACCCTTCAAGTCTAGACTGAAAGAACATCTAACCAATAACTGGATCTGCCCATGCTCCTTGCCATCTTAGTACCGTTTTCTCTTCCCTCCTTCCCCTCTGTTAATAGACGTTCTTTTGATATATCCTACTTCCCTTCCTGATTTACCTACTTTCTAGCCTCACCTCTGTTTAATTTCTAAACATTATAATGTTCTTTCTTTATATTCTTACACTAACCTTTATCTAGCCCAAAATTTATGACTGAAATTTACTATCTGGTTCTCCTGCCAGCAAAAGTATATGGCTTTTACGACCTCTTACTTATTCTGTTATATATTTTTCATGCATCGTTATGTAACATGCATATTAGGAATTCCCCTTCTATATTGTATATAAAGTATGACCAACTTTATTGCTTGCCTTATATTTTGCTTATTTTCTTATTGTATTCACAAATTGTATTACTTTGTTATTGTCTTAATATTTGTAGCCATTGTTTAATTTTTGTAATTCTGTTTAATATGTACTGTGGAGCTTTTCTCCCTGGGCCTCCGCTGAAAATGGGCTCATACCCAGTCGGACTTTCCCGGTAAACAAATGTCAAATAAATAAGTAAGGATAACAGATACACATGCGCTTGGATCAAGGGGTTTTACAAAGAGCAATAAGAGCAGGAACCAGAAGAAACTATTTAAATGTAGAATTATTTAAGTAGAGAAGCTCTGCAGTACAACAGCATAGAGGTACCTGTCCAAGGCACACTGCCTGTGTTTCTGTCCATGATTCCAGAAGAGCAGGTAGCATGGGGAAATACATTGTAAGACAAAGCATAGCAAATACACTAAGCTGGTCTGGGGTAATGCAGAGAGCAGGAGAAAGCAGGATGTATGTGCAACTTTGCACATACATGTGGTACCACTTAATTTACTAAGTACTAGGATGCTGTTTAAGGGTTACAGATGTGTAGTAATACATCACAGGGAGTAATAGCTGGAGCTTTTTAAGAGATTTATGTTACAGCTCCAAAGCACCTGCGTTTGGCCTGTTGTTATAGCTACAATTCGAGCTGTTTAGAGAAGGAAGCAAGTTTATGGAGAAAATGAAAGGTGCTTAGCAGGAATTTCCAGATAACAGGTCCAAGATCTGAAAAAGCAGTGGCAGCACACAGGTTAGAGAATTTAGAGGTTGATTAAAGTGAGTGCCAAGGATTCAGGTGACCTGACAGATCTAATGCCTTGCATTTTTCCAAGTGGGGTACCTTGTAAAAGGGGATTTCAAGAGAGCAGGTCAGAAGTATGTAGACTCTGAGTTGCCCCAGTACTTCTTCTTCTCCTCACATTATTGGTTTGCAACAGACTCTGCTACACTTTGCTGTGAAGGAAAGGTTAGTTTGCTTTTATTTTTTGTATTACTGTATTGCCTTTCTATATTTTGAATACTGTAGTTTGTTTTCTTTACCTTGTGTTTTGCTTGCATTCTGTTTTAACAGCATATTAAAACTTCAAAAGAGACCACAGCTCTCTCTGTTCTGAGTCAGGCAGAATTTTTCCGCCCTCCCACCCATTTAAGTTGTCTTGTTAAATACCACTGTCTTTCTAGTTGCCCGCCTCTTATCTTAATCTGACCATATATCTCATTTCTCTCTACTTTCACTGGCTTATGTGAGTAATCACAAAATCATCATTTTTGAAATCCCACCCCTTCAATTATTTAAATTTATTGGCCATCCTACAGTATTTCATAGTACCAAAATACAAAAGTGACCACCCCTTTCAATCCATCTTGCTGTTTTAAAAATAGTAACTCTCCACTAAACCTTAACTTTTTAAACAGGTAAAACTCAAGTTACCTACTTTCACATCTAACTTCTCTAGTGCACACTGCAGAGTGCATTCTTTTCAATCTTACCTTTAAGCATCCCTGTGACTAGCACATTCTCTAATACCTGCTGGAAAGCACTAGGAAGCCTTAAACTCATACAAACACTGAACTCTCCTTGTTAACAAGGAGAAATTAATAGTAGGCACTAAACAGCCTATAATTGCAAAGTACCTTGCTAAGGAAACAGCTCCTATACTTTACAAAGAAAAAAAAAAGGCCCCAAACCAGGCATGTCCAAGGGTCAGCTTCCGGTGATTTCTCCTGTCCACCTGGTGAATCTGGGCATACTGGGGCAATGCAGCAATTGCCTCATGTACACAGACAACCCTCTCCTCCTACCACCCAACACTACAACCTGTGAGAGATGCACTTACATAGCCAAAATGGAAGCAATGCTCTCTCCACCCAAGATTGTGCTAAACAGTCAAGAGGAGAAGGTTAACACCCACACTACACCTCAAGCAACACATAGCCCTTCTAAACCCGCACCACCAACACCCACATATAGCAACACTAAATCCACATATGCAGAGGCCCTTAACTGTAACCTGCCCAAGCAACAAAGACCTCTGAAGCTGAAACACAAACAAACACCAATCACAACCAATGTGTCACATAGTTCACAACACCAGTGTGCCACCCAGCAACAGCCCCTAAGGCAAGACAATGTACCTAACACTTTAGTCATAGGTGACTCTATAGCCCGGCACACCGATGTCCCTCTCACCAGGTTGAATAAGGAGAAAATTACAGTCAGCTGCCTGTCGGGTGCCAGGATCCGCCACATAACGCATGCACTCAAGTCACTCCACAACAAGTACAAATATGACTCTGTCATTGTCCATGTTGGAGTGAATGACTTGAGACGTACCTCCCTGGACTACATGAAAAGAGACATGGAAGAGCTCTCGGATCATGTGGCCCAGGCAGGTATGACCCTAGCCCTGAGTAGCATCCTGCCTTCGCCCAGAATGATACCACAATATAAGGATAAAATGATTGACTTCAACAATTGGCTAAGCTTATGGTGTCATTCAAAGGGGATCCAGTATCTGTCTGCCTGGGATGACATGATTGACAGACCACGATGCTTTGCCAGAGATGGTCTGCACCTGTCGCCCTGGGATTCAGGTTACTGGCTAAGGCTCTTGCCACTCCTATAGTGCCTTTTTAGGCAAACTTCAAAGGACAAAACCACCACCGTAACAGGTACAAGCATGCAAAATCTGAAGGTAATGCTACTCAATGCTAGAAGTCTAAACCTCAAAATGCACTCTCTCGAGGCACTCCTAAAAATGGAGAACATCGATATCTGTGCAGTAACTGAGACCTGGTTCAAGGCTCCAGAGAGCACCCCTGCAATACCAGGCTACAACTCTTACCACACTTTTCGCCACCAAACCAGGACGAAACACTAAAGGTGGAGGAGTGTCAATATTCACCAAGGATATTCACACCACCAGGCTAGTTGGCCAACACAATGTGTCTGAAATTCTCCAAGTGCAACTAACACTAGGTAAGACTGCAATCCAAATTGTAGCTTGCTACAGATCCCCCACCATACCCCAAGATTCTCACTACACCTTTCTAAACATACTGGAAAATATTAAGATAGAACCAAACACCCGAATACTGGGTGATTTTAACTACCCTGCCATTAACTGGGAAAACTATTCATGTCCCAACACCTTTGCGCAACGGTTCTTGGAATTCATAAATTCCAACGCCCTGGATCAACTAATCCATAGTCCCACCAGGGGCTCCAATATCCTAGACCTGGTCATTACCAACATGGGAAATCAGTGCTCCATACCTATGGTCACCCCCTCGTTAGTCAGGTCTGACCATAAGCTAATCACCCTTAACATCCACATCCCACCCCACCCCCAGTAAAGAAACCACCATAAAAACTTCTCCAAAGCCAACTTCATGCTACTCAAGTCAGAAGTGACAAACTTCATGACACCCATGCAGACGGAACTGAAAGTTCAACTGCTGAATCCTACACTAAGGCACTGTACGAGCACATCCACTCATGCATGAATCGTGCCATCCCAAATAGAACCAAAATGCTCTCAGCCAAAAAGGAAGCCAATCTGGTGGTCCCCTGCCATAAACAAACTTTACAACAAAAGGAAGAAACTTTTGCAGAAAAGAGGAAAATCCCAGGATGCAAAAACTCCCTTACTAGCCTCAGTAAGAAACTGAGATGCCTCATAAAATCCTCCAAAGCTAGTTACGAAAATAAAATTGCCAAAGATTCCAAAGACAACCACAAAGCATTCTATAACTATGTCAAGAATCTAAATGGCAATGCCCAGATCTGCTCTGAGCTAAAACAGAATGGCATTAAATATACTGATCCGAAGGATATTGCCAATATCCTGGCAGATCGATTCAGTGCCAACTTCATCCCCCTCTCACCCCCTAAATGGCCCATCTCAATACTGGAATATTGCCAAATTCCAGTAATAACGGCCACACAGGTACAAAACGCACTCTCTAAAGCCAAGAATACAGCATCCATGGGACCAGATGACATCCCGGGCTGTGTACTACATGAACTACAATATGAACTGGCACCTCACCTAAGTGTCATGTTTAATCATAGCCTCACCTCAGGTTTCGTGCCCACTGAGTGGCGCAGAGCTACAGTTATCCCAATCCACAAGGGGGGATCCACCTTGGATCCCGGAAACTACCGTCCCATCAGTCTGACAAGCCTTATCTGCAAGGCCATGGAGCGTATTATCATGGAACTTATAAACAAAGACATTGGCAACCTTCAAACACTGGACCCCACCCAGTTTGGGTTTGTGAAGGGCCGATCTTGTCTCCTGAACCTGATTGACTTCTTTGAATCAGTCTCCAGAGCCATGGACAAGGGTAAGGTGGTCCACACAGCCTTTGCGGTTTAGCGCGTTTGCGCGGTTTAGCGCGATTTAGCGCGGAGCTGCTACCGTTGCACACTAGGGCAGCGCCGGTTAAGCAGATTTAAACTATTTGGGCTACCTAAATTCCACTCTTCAAATTTTCCCTTAAAGCTACCTTCCTCGAACTATACTACTGATCTAATCAGCGTATACTATAACTAAAAAGATCATCTCTACTTGACTCCAAGTAGACTATTCTCTATCTGTTAAGCCTAGCACTTGCTCCTACAGTACTTATTATCTTGATTCGGTGCTCTTGTCATAGATAGTACCCCAAAAAGGCAAACCCCCATTTCTCGGTCATCCACGTCCCCCGGAATCTTCTTTAAATTTTTTTTTGTCTATTCCTTCTAGCATGTCGAGGGATCAGTTGCTAGTGTCCTCTCCTGCTCAGCTGGTGAACCTGGGAATATTGAGGCAATGTTACAATTGCCTCATGTACACAGACAACCCTCTCCTCCTCCCACAAAACACAAATACATGCGAGAGATGCAACTATACAGCCAAACTGGAGGCTGAGCTCTCTCAACATAGGACTGGCAAGACCAGTCAGGAGGAGAAGGTTACCACACACACTATAGACCCAGTCTCACATAGTACCATCACAACCTCAAATCATACACATAAACACACAAAGACATACTCGGAGGCTCTGATCAAAATCTACCAAAACAGCAGAGGCCACCAAAGCAGACACCCAAACAACCACCACCTCAGAACACATCACCTGCAACACATAGACCTCACAGTCAGAGTGTCAAACAGTCACAGCCCTTAAGGCCAAACAAAATGCCAGACACACTAGTCATTGGTGACTCCATAGTCAGACACACTGACGTCCCGCTCACCAGACTGAGTAAGGAGAAGGTCACAGTAAGCTGCCTGTCGGGCGCTAGAATCCGCCACATAACGCAAGCACTCAGGTCTCTCAACAGCAGGTACAAATACGACTCAGTCATTGTCCACGCTGGTGTAAACGACCTGAGACGCACCTCCTTGGACTACATGAAAAGAGACATCGAGGAGCTCTCTGATTATGTAGCCCAGGCAGGTATGACCCTGACCTTGAGCAGTATCCTACCTTCACCAAGAATGATGCCACAATACAGAGATAAGATGATCAGCTTTAACAATTGGCTTAAACACTGGTGTCATTCAAAGGGGATCCAGTGTCTGTCTGCCTGGGATGACATGCTGGACAAGCCACGCTGCTTCGCAAGGGACGGCTTGCACCTGTCACCCTGGGATTCTGGATATTGGCAAAGGCTCTTGCCACCCCCATAGTGCCTTTTTTAGGCAAGGCTCAAATTCTAAACCTACCACCCTAGAACACAATAAAGGAAATAAACTAAGGGTAATGCTGCTCAATGCCAGAAGTCTGAATCTCAAAATGCACGCACTCGAGGCCCTTCTCAGTATGGAGAACATCGATGTCTGTGCTGTGACAGAAACCTGGTTCAAGGCTCCTGAGAGCACCCCAGCACTATCAGGTTTTACCTCATATCATGCGTTCGGCCCCAAAATCCGGACAATACCAAGAAAGGAGGGGTGTATCCATATTCATCAAGGACTCCCACACCTCAAGACTGGTTGCAACGCACGATGCATCGGAGACCATCCAGGTGCAATTAACCATAGGCAAGACTGCTCTGCAAATTGTAGCATGTTACAGGCCACCCTCACAAACTCAGGAACCTCACATGGCCTTCCTGAAAACACTAGAGGGGATAAATGTATCACCAAACACCATCATACTAGGTGACTTCAACTACCCTAATATAGACTGGGAACACTACTCAAGCCCAAACACCCTAGCCCAAAAGTTCCTGGAATTCATAAACTCAAATGCCATGGAACAACTAGTTACCATCCCCACAAGAGGAGATAACATACTTGACCTCATCATCACGAACATGGGAGCACAATGTTCAACACTCGCTGGAGGTCCTCATCCCACCCCCACCTGAAATAAAAAAGACCACAGTAAAGAACTTCTCGAAAGCCGACTTCACACTTCTAAAGACTAGTGTGGTCTCCTTTAAGGCCCCCGAGCTGGCAGAAAACAGTACACATGCCGCTGAATCACTTACAAATGCCTTCTACCAGCACCTGCAGGACTGCATGGATAAGGCAATCCCAAGCAAAACAAAGACTCTCTGTACCAAAGGCAAGCGTCCAGTCTGGTGGACCCCAGCCATAAACAAACTCTACAACAAAAGGAGGAAGCTACTACAAGATAGAGCAAAATCCTTAAAAGGTAAGACACCCTTGATCACTATAAGTAAAAAACTAAGAGCTCTCATAAAATCATCCAAAGCAAATTTTGAGAGAAAAATAGCTAAAGACTCAAAAGACAATCATAAGGCCTTCTTTAGCTATGTTAGAAACCTGGGAGGAAACTCCCAGATATGCTCAGAACTAGTTCAAAACGATGTGAAGATTACTGATCCTACGGACATTGCCAACATACTGGCTGACAGGTTCAGTGCAAACTTCTCCACTCCCCAAAGGAGAGATATCTATACCAAATGATTGCAGCCCCCCAAACATCTCCAACGCCCAAGTGAGAACTGCTCTCTCCAAAGCAAAAAACACAGCATCCATGGGACCTGATGGTGTCCCCGGCTGTGTGCTCCACGAACGCAATGAGGAATTAAACCCACAGCTAGGACAGCTGTTTAATCAGAGCCTTACCTCTGGATACGTACCCAGGGAGTGGCGCACTGCAACTGTGGTCCCACTTCACAAAGGCGGTGCCTCCACCGACCCTGGAAATTACCGGCCCATTAGCTTGACAAGCCTTATCTGCAAAGCCATGGAGAGGATCATAATGGACCTCATAAATAAAGACATAGGGAATTTGCAGACTTTGGATCCAACCCAGTTTGGCTTTGTCAAAGGCAGATCATGCCTTTTAAACTTGGTTGACTTTTTCGAACAGTCACCAAAGCCATTGATGAGGGAAAGGCAGTCCATACAGCCTACCTCGATCTGGCGAAGGCCTTCGATACAATACCCCACTCGGGTATCATTGAAAAACTCATCAGCTTAAATATTAACCCATACATCACAAGATGGGTTGCAAACTGGCTGAGTGACAGAACCCACAGGGTCAGAGTTGCTGGCGCCATGTCAGACTCAAAGCCTGTCACTAGTGGTGTCCAACAGGGCTCAGTCCTAGGCCCACTCTTGTTTGGCATCTACTTCTCTGAAGTACAAGCAAACACAGGAGGGTTATGGCTGACAAAGTTTGCAGATGACTGCAAACTGGGCGCCATAGTAGAAAACACATCTGACACAGATATCCTTCAGAAGGGTCTCACAGAAACGGATAACTGGTGCCAGAGCCATGGCCTAAAGTTAAATGCCAAAAAATGCATAGTCATACCCTTCGGGAAAAACAAGGTCACCCCTAGCTACCAAATAGGTGGCAATCCACTGAGCACAGAAGAAGTTATCAGGGACCTGGGGACCCAGGTTGATAGTAGTCTGTCATTCGACACCCATGTAGCTAAAGTAGTTAGGAAGACCTTCTACATTGCCCACCTTATCATGAAGGGATTCTCATCTAGATCAAGGGAGGTCATTGTCTCCCTCTACTCATCACTCATCAGACCAATGATTGAGTACAATGCCCCATTCGGAATGTATCTGACCCGACACTTGCAGCAGCTGGAGAGGCCACAAAAGTTCCTCACCAAAAGGATAAAGGGTCTCAAAAATCTGTCCTATGCTGCCCGACTGAAAGAACTCCAGCTCTATTCAGTCTCTGGCCGCTTGCTCAGAGGTGACCTTTGCCTAACATACAAGGCCATGTCAAACCCAGATTTGATGAATATGCTTCTCAAAAAATCTAGATCCATCAGAGCCACAAGGGCGGGAGACTTAAACCTCGACACGGCTATTAATAGGACGTGCTGGAGGGATAGATTCATCACCCAAAGACTCCCTATGCTGTGGAACAAAATCCCAGTATATGTGAGGCAGAGCACCTCGCTGGCCTTGTTCAAGAGAAATCTTGACCAATGGATGGGAGATCGCAGATATACCCCAGGGATTACCTCAGTGTCACTGCTCGACAGAGGCACAGCAAAATAATGGGTATAGTTCCCCATACTAAAGGGGTGGCGTAAGCCACAAAACTATGGGCTAGGCTTGTAAATGCCCTTGGGCAGATAGCCTAGTATGAGCCTATGAACCTATGAACCTATCTAGACCTTGCCAAGGCCTTTGACACCATCCCCCACTCTGGAATCATAGATAAACTTACTAAGTTGGGCATTAATCCCTATGTCACCCAATGGGTTGCTAAATGGCTTACTGGTAGAACCCACACTGTAAAAGTAGCCGACTCCAAATCCAGCTCCAGACAAGTGACAAGTGGAGTACCTCAGGGTTCAGTCCTGGGGCCGCTCTTGTTTGGCATCTACTTCTCTGAAGTACAGGTCAACACTAAGGGACTCTGGCTAACAAAGTTTGCAGATGACTGCAAACTGGGAGCCATTATTGAATCCCCAAATGATGTGGATACTCTACAAAAGGGTCTTACAGAAACAGATGCTTGGTGCCAGAGCCATGGGCTAAAGCTCAATGCCAAGAAATGTGTTGTTATCCCCTTTTGGAAAAAACATGTATCCATGAATTACCATATAGGTGGCAGTACACTAAACACAGAAAGTGTGATAAGAGACTTAGGGACACAGGTGGACAGTGGTCTCACCTTCGATAACCACATCGCCACAACAGTCAGGAAATCCTTCTATGTGGCACACCTCATCACGAAGGATTTTTCATCCAGAAAAAAGGAGGTCATTGTCCCACTGTACTCATCCCTCATTAGACCCATTATAGAATACAACGCCCCATTTGGTATGTACCTCTCAAGATATCTGCAACAACTGGAAAAGCCTCAGAAATACCTCACTAAAAGAATCACAGGCCTAAAGCAGATGCCCTACGCTGACCGCCTTAAAAAACTCCAGCTATACTCTGTCGATATCGTCTACTCAGAGGCGATCTCTGCTTAACATACAAGGCCATGTCAAACCCAGAGCTGTTGGACATGCTACACTTAAAGAAATCCCAATCCCTCAGAGCTACACGCTCCAGGGATCTAAACCTTGTCATCACAATAAACAAAACATGCTGGAGGGATAGGTTCCTGACCCAGAGACTCCCCAGACTCTGGAATAGATTGCCCATACATGTCAAGCAGAGTGCCTCTTTGGACCTCTTCAAGAGGAACCTTGACGATTGGATGGGAGAAAGGAAATTCACCCCAGGGATCACGTCAGTCGCCCTGCTAGACAGGGGTCCAGGAAAGTAAATAATGTGGGAAGAAATAGCCAGGGAATTGTTATGGCTAGGCTTGTATAGGCCCTAGGGCTTGATAGCCTGGTACCAACCTATGAACCTATGAACCTATAATAATGAAAAACTAAGTTTCACAATAACACTTTTCAGTCTTGTATGCTTGCATCATGCATGTAGCTTACATTATAACTCTATTTTTTACCCATGTGAATTAAAACATACAGATTTACTTTATAGTTCCTAACTACCTTCTTATTTTTAGTAATTTGTGCTTTGCAGATATTGTTCACAAATTCTCCATTTATTTTTGTGGAAATTATTTTCTCCATCTTTTAATGATTTCCATTTCTTTTATTTTCTTTTCAATATCCAGGTTAAATCATTGATGTTCTCTGTCTTGTAATTGCTTTTTTTGTCTGTAAGTAATAATAAACTTAACAAGACCGTACTTTGTTTTGACATTTCTAAACCAAGACACTAACTTAATGGTTTCATCTCTTTGGTCAGTGTAATATGTGCCCCCAACATTTAAGTCAGGACATTCTGTGTGGAGTCCTTAAACTCAGTTTAACTACTCACATTTCCCCCAAAAAAACATTTTTCTAATTTCATCTCTCATTCCATTCACATCTCTAACATGCGCTGTCCTTTTGAGGAATCTGGAGTCTACTTGGAGTATAAAAGTACCTGTGTAAACATTTCTAAGCAGATATCCTAAATCATCTTTTTTTAAACAAAAAACATCTTTATTAAATTTTCAGATGTCCTGAGTCTTCTTGATTTCATAGCATACCTAGAAAGCGTTATTCTTATGTAATTTGCAGCTCTAATCTTCCCTCCCGGTCTTTTCTTATCACCTGTGATTGATTCTTATCGTTATCACGTAATTTGTTATATACTTTAGTAATTATCTCTTTCTTAATAGCATCTTCTATTTCTGATACTACAAAAAACCTTCAGAGCTGGTTTTTCATTCATTACTGTCCTCTGTTTTGCCCTTTGCCTTTGTTTTACTAATAGTACCTCATACAGAATGTAATATTTGTGCTGCATGTCAGACACCTGCTTGGTTTGTCACTTTTCCACTTTAACTTATTTGCTTCCAGTAACATGGTTCCCTTGTTAGATTCCTTCAGTTACTTCCTGCAATCTCTCACCCATTTTCTGTTCCCTTGGTTGTTTGTATTCCTGCTGGCAAATTTATTTTCTCAACTCACTTGTTACCTTAGTTTTTAAAATGCTGTTTGCCACTTTGTAAATAAAATATTCTAGATCATTATTTCTATTCTCCCTAAGGGCTTGTATTGTAAATCCTAACCTCTCTGCATCCTTCTTTCTTCCAATTTGACCCACTGTAATCTTTGTCCTGTTTGACTGCAGTACTTCTTTGAAAGTGACAGAAGGATGTGGTTCCACATGTGTTTGTTTTTGTATGAATAGACTTGTTTAAGAGGGGTGCCTGAGTGTTAGTTAGCAAGTATATGACAGGTGCCAAAGGACATAGTTTCTGTTGAAGTTTGTTGATCATCATCATCAACTCCCATTTTCACTTGAGAGAATTGATTAAAAGTGAGAAAAGGATAGGGCTGAGATAATTTCTTTGCCATATACCAGATATAAAGGATGTTGCATTTGACAGGGAAGGAGAAAGAGAGACATCCAAACTTTTGTTTGGAAAAGTATGCTGTTTAGGTGTTTCGAGAGCCAAGTGAGGGTGTTCTGGCAAATGCTTAGATCTTTGATGTGATTAAGTAGCAGAGAATGGTTTACTAAGGGGGAGGTTCTTTTAAGACTCACAAAGATAGTACCTGTAAAGATCCCTTTGTCCATGGTGTATAAATACTGAGGAATAAAGCATCTGAGATATTTAAGCTTGGATGGAGTTACTCTGTATCAAGAAGTTTCTTCCCTAGTCCTGCAGAAAGTTAATTATTTGTTTGTACTGTATATTTTTCGGATTTTTCTATAAGAGATGTAATTGCATTGAATCACTAGTGATCAATTTCAGTTGGGTTTGGTTATTTTTGGTTTGGTGACAATGGTGGTAGTTTTTTGTTTGACAAAGACAATACCAGTGGATAGAAGGAAAGCGAATCAGTGGATTGACGGAGAATAAATATGTGAGTGAGAGTTTGAGAAATGAAGGAAGCTTTTTTAACAAATGCAGGGTGAAGATGGTGAGAAGATATAGGAGTTTGTTTGGCATTTTGTTTAGAAGATGGCAAATTCTGTTCCCATTTAGTGGTCTAAATTCAAATATGTGGGGGAGGGGGATTTACGATGATAAGGAAGGATAGGAGAAGTTTGTGTTTAGAGGTGGCGAGTTGTTATTGGGTGGTGATGAGGGTGCTAGCTGGTGCAGGCTTTGAGAAGAATCTGTATGGACGTCTGCTGATTTGTTGAGGGGAAGAGGGTTACTCTATGTATGATTCTCCATGTGAGTTTGGGTGTCTGTTGTTTTTCTTGGCTAAGAAGTGTTTGGATATCTGCCTAATAGGGTGGCGCAGTGGTGCAGCAGTTAACGTTGTCGCCTCACAGCAAGAGGTTCTCCGGTTCAATTCTCCGCTGGGGTGCCTTCTGTGCGGAGTTTGCATGTTCTCCCTGTGTTCGCGTGGGTTTCCTCTGGGTACTCCGGTTTCCTCCCACATTCCAAAGACATGCATCTGGAGCATTTCTCCCCGGGCCTATGCTGAAAACAGGCTCTGTGGAACCTAGTCGGACTTTCCCAGTCAACAAATGTTAAATAAAAAATAATAAAATAAAATAATAGTGTTTTGAGTTTTCTAACAGTTTTTCTATAAACTGCAGTAATTTAGTTTGGCTGCTTTGGAAGTCATTCTTGCTTGATATGTTAGATTTATACAGAGAGTATGAAAGATGGGTTTAGACTACATTTTCACTTTTTAAGCACCTTCTGACTGATGCATTATTTTTTTCTTGAAGTTAGTCCGAGACAGTGGTTGACTTTTACCGTTGTTTATTTCATTGGTTGTAGCCTTTCTTGATGTGGGAAGTGTCAAGTGGAAGAATAGAAGGTAATGGTTGCATCTGTTATACAGTACATTGGGGAATGCTTGAATGATTGGAGGCAGTTTGTAATTAGCATGGTTCCTGTGCAAGGAAATTAAGCTAAAGTAATGAAAAGAGGAGGGGATTCTGGCTTTTTAAAGGAATAGTAGTAGATGGATGCCAGGTGGTCTTATACAGAGTTGGAGACGATGGATGCGGGCAGGCATATAGGGGGAGTACTTGTAAAGAGCAAGTTTGTAAGTGAATCTAATTAAAGTATGGGGCTGGGATATTTGGGGTGCTGATCAGCTAAGAGAGGCTCTGTTTTTAAGGTAGCCTAACCAGTCAGGGTTGAAATCACTGAGTATTACAAGGTTATTTTTGCTTAGCCATATTGCCAGTGAATCTAACAAATGGTTGAATGTACAGAGTCCTAAGGCAGACTGATACACGATACATATAAGTGTTGCAATGTACATTAATTTTAGTGATAACCCAGTTAGGGTCTTTTGGAATGGGTAAGGAGAAGGACGTTTAGGTTTAGGTGCTCTTTCTTTTTTTATTAACATTATTAACCCTCCTCTTTTAAAACTTGACCAGACCCATCTGTGTTCAGATAGATTGAGTTAAGGTATAAGAGTAGTGGTGTTTCTTCTTTGAGACAGGTTTCAAATGTTAAAAAAATTTCTAGGTGGTATTTTGTTACCCAAGGGTAACAACCAGATGTTCATCGTGTTTCACTGTTGCAGTCATTACTCTTGGGTTATCCTGCTGGCAGGCTACCCTCAGTCAGCCAGAATTCCAAAGTCTAGGTCCGGCGTTGGTTGCTGTCGCCTCTTCCCTGACGTCAGTGCGCCAGGGGTATAAAAGATGCAGCCGACACCATTTTCTTCAGTCTTTCTTGCCGTGCGGTGCCCGAAGCAAAAGCAGTTTGCAAGTGCCGGTCGGCCGACTCCTGAGACTTTCAAATCCGAATTTCAGAACCGAAATCTTCATTAAAGCTAAGTACCCCGTTGTGGAAACTTTTTTCTTGCTCCAGACCGATGTCAGAAAAAGTTAACAATTGTATTTCTTGTGGGAAGCAAATACCTCATAAGGACTTTCACTCTTACTGTATTCCTTGCTTAGGCCCTGATCACAACGTTGCTAGTTGTTGGTTTTGTGTTAGATTTAACTAATGCACTATCAAGGGTCGGTTCGATTTTGCATTTCACTACTTTGGCCGAAGATTTAATTACATAATGCCGTCGGACCAGCCGACAACCGGAGTTTACAAAAAACGCAAGGACAAGGAAAAGGATAGGCATCCGAGGTCCAAAACCGACGACGAAGCCTCTACTAGGCCAGTCGCCGGTTCACCGGTTCTCAGTGAGGCACTTTCGCAGCCCCTGGCGCCCGCTACCTCAGAGCCACAGGCCGCTTCCGACTCCCACGTGGAGCCGACTGGGCCTCTGGATACTCAAGGTATTGGACACTCGGAAATCATTCTGTCAGATGGGTCCGGAACCGCTGTGCAGGCATCGGCTTCTGAGGGTGTCTTCAGACCTACACAACTATATATTAAGCCATCTTCAGCTTCAAAGACAAAGACTAAAGCAGCACTAAAGACAAAGAAACAAGTACAGCATTCTCCTACTCAGACTTCCATGCCTAAAAAACAGATGCTCAAAATGGCCGAAGACCTAATTACTTTGATCAGGGGCTCCCATCCCCCTCCTGATGCCTAGGCAAGAGACAGAGTATGGTTCTTCTGATCAGGTTTCTATTTCCTCTGATTCCTCTTCTGAACAGGATTACTCCATGCTTCCCTATGATGATTCTGATGCTGAAGAATCCATTCCTTCAGCCTCTCCTCCTGAGGATTATTCTTTTGGGGAAACGCTGCATACCATGAGGGAACATTTCCACTAGGAGAGCCAAGATTATTCTGAATCTAAGAAAAGGCTCAGAGACTTTCTGCTACTTCCTCAGCACAGACCCCTTGCTATTCCACCTGTTCTAGACATTGTAGATGATGTATTTTCAGAGTCCGGCCTATACCCAGACTCTTTACCCCCTGCACCTGCTAAGCCAGACAGATACCACAGGGTCCCGGATTCTCATAAATTCCTATATAAAAACCCTGCTGCTGACCCAGGAACTATATCTCAGGGTCCCAAGGGGGTTAAAGCTTCCACTGCAAAAAACCCTGTCCCCTCTGATAGGGAATCCAGGGCTCTAGACAGATGGGGGAAAAAAGTCTACACTTCTGCTACCCTGGCTGTAAGGGCTTTAAATTGTCAGTTTCATATGCTTAAATATCAGCAATATTTAATGTCACTGCTTAAACAGAAATTGTTGACAAATACTGAATGTTCAGAGAACAAGGAATTGCAGGATTTATTGCATGCAGCAGAACAAGTGGGAAAACTGCCCCAAAGGCAGGCGCCCGGTCTGGTGGACCCCAGCCATAAACAAACTTTACAACAGGAGGAGGAAGCTACTACATGACAGAGCAAAATCCCTAAAAGGGAAGGCGTCTCTGATCAGTACTAGCAAAAAATTACGATCACTCATAAAATCATCCAAGGCCAACTTTGAGAGAAAAATCGCAAAAGACAATCACAAGGCCTTCTTTAGCTATGTTAGAAACCTGGGTGGAAACTCCCAGATATGCTCAGAGTTAGTCCAAAATGACACAAAATACACTGAACCCACTGACATTGCCAACATTCTGGCAGACAGGTTCAGTGCAAATTTCTCTTCCCCTCCCCCCAAAAGGAGAAATAACTATCCCAGCAGAGTGTAGCCTCCCTAACATCTCAGATGCCCAGGTGAGAGCCGCCCTCTCTAAAGCTAAAAACACAGCATCAATGGGACCGGATGGTGTCCCGGGCTGTGTGCTACATGAACTCGAAGAGGAACTAAACCCACACATAAGGCTGCTGTTTAATCTTAGCCTTACTACAGGATACGTACCCAAAGAGTGGCGTACGGCAACAGTGGTCCCACTTCACAAAGGCGGTGCCTCTACGGACCCTGGAAATTACCGCCCCATAAGCTTGACGAGCCTGGTCTGCAAAGCTATGGAGAGGATCATTATGGAACTCATAAACAAAGACATTGGGGACCTACAGACATTGGATCCTACTCAATTTGGCTTTGTCAAGGGCAGATCCTGCCTTTTGAACTTGGTCGACTTTTTGAAACAGTCACTAAGGCCATTGATGAGGGTAAGGCAGTTCACACAGCCTACCTTGACCTTGCAAAAGCCTTTGACACAATACCCCACTCGGGCATCATAGACAAACTCACCAGCTTAAATGTAAACCCATATGTCACAAGATGGGTTGCAAACTGGCTCTAGGACAGAACCCACAGGGTCAGAGTTGCTGGAGCTATGTCAGACTTTAAGCCAGTCACAAGCGGTGTCCCACAGGGCTCAGTCCTGGGACCCCTCTTGTTCGGCATTTATTTTTCCGAGGTACAGGCAAACATAGGAGGATTGTGGCTGACAAAGTTCGCAGATGACTGCAAACTGGGTGCCATAATTGATACTCCAGCGGACACAAACATCCTTCAGAGAGGCCTCATAGAAACGGATAATTGGTGCCAGAGCCATGGCCTTAAGCTGAACGCCAAAAATGTATAGTCATACCCTTTGGGAAAAACAAGGTACCAACAAATTACCACATAGGCGGTAATCCATTAAGTACAGAAGAGGTAATCAGGGACCTAGGGACCCAGGTTGACAGTAACCTCTCATTTGACACTCATATTGCCAAAGTGGTTAGGAAGACCTTCTATATTGCCCACCTTATCATGAAGGGTTTCACATCTAGATCAAGAGAGGTCATTGTGCCCCTGTACTCTTCTCTTATCAGGCCAATGATTGAGTACAATGCCCCATTTGGGATGTATCTCACCCGACACCTGCAGCAGTTGGAAAGACCCCAAAAGTTCCCCACCAAGAGGATAAAGGGTCTTAAACATATGTCATATGCTGCCAGACTGAAAAAACTCCAGCTCTATTCAGTCGCATACCGCCTACTCAGAGGTGATCTGTGCCTGACGTACAAGGCCATGTCCAATCCTGAATTAATGGACATGCTCCACCTCAGAAAATCCAAATCCATCAGAGCCACGAGGACAAGTGACTTAAACCTCAACACAGAAATAAATAGGACGTGCTGGAGGGACAGATTCATAACCCAGAGGCTCCCTACTCTCTGGAACAGAATCCCAGTCCATGTTAGGCAGAGCCCCTCACTGACTCTATTCAAGAGAAATCTCGACGAGTGGATGGGAGATCGTAGGTTTACCCCGGGGGTCATCTCTGTGTCACTACTAGACAGAGGCATAGTAAACTAAACCCTAAAAGGGCGTAGTATTCTCATCCTAAGGGGTGGTGTAAGCCACATACACTCTGGCTAGGCTTATAAATGCCTTAGGGCAGATAGCCTAGTACGAACCTATGAACCTATGAACCTATACTTTGCAATGTGGTTATGATTCACTGGTGGCCTCTTGCAGGGCCGCTGTTACAGGTTCTGTTATTAGAAGGCATGCTTGGTTAAAGGAACAGACTCTGCCTGATCATGTTAAAGCAAAATTATTAGATGCACCATTACAGCATGATACCTTGTCTGGAACTAAAGCAGAAGAGGTGTTGAAAAAAATGGAGGATAAAGCAAAATCCATGCAGACAGTCAAGGATTTCCTACAGGTACAGTCACCCAGGTTTAGCAGGAACTGGCCTTCCAAAAATTGGTCCTTTCCAGTGTCAGACAGACCACAAAGAGGCAGATACAGGCGTCCCAGAGGCAGATCTCAGCCCCAAGGCTCATGCAGGCCTAAACAGTGGGGTGCTCCTACCTCCAAAAGCGGAGAAGACAAATCACAACCTTACAGGAAACAGTCCCAATGACTTTTCTCTACCAGAACCAAGCACTTTTCTTTTGGCAGCCCCCTTAGGGGGAAAACTAGCACTTTTTTCATCAAATTGGCAAATGGTTACCCAAGACAAATGGGTCCTGAACATAGTGTCCCAAGGCTACAGGTTCCATTTTCACACTCTGCCAAGGTCAAAAGGTATGCCAGACCTGCCACACAATCAATGGGCAGAGGCACAAAAACAATGTCCATGAGGGCCATTCAACGAATACCACAACAAGAGCAGGGGCAAGGATTTTACTCCAGACTGTTCCTAGTACCCAGAAAGGACAAAACCTGGAAACCAATACTTGACCTGTCTATACTAAATGCGTTTCTGGAAGTTCCAAAATTCAAGAGGTTGACTCTACAGCAGCTACTGCCCATGCTGGGCAAGAAGGCTTGGCTCGTAACTTTGGACCTAAAAGAGGCATACCTGCATGTCCGAATCAGACAATCTTGCAGAAGATACCTCAGATTCATAGCTGGCTGAATGCATTATCAGTTCTCTGCATTGCCCTTTGGCGTATCTACTGCGCCCAGGGTCTTCACAAAATGCTTGGCACCAGTAATTGCGTTTTGCAGGCAAAAAGGAATTCAAGTGTATCCCTACTTGGATGGCTGCCTAATTCAAGCAGAGAACAAAAACATTCTTCTAAAGCATCTGGCGTTTGTAAAAAGATTACTAATTGGCTTAGGGTACACAGTAAATGAAAAGAAATCAAAACTAGTGCCCTCTCAAGAGATAATATTCCTGGGTGCAAGCTTAAATACAACTGCCCAGAAGGCTTATCTCACGCCAGACAAACAAAAGCAACTGACTTCTTACTTCAAGAAATTGGCGACAAAAACCCACCTTTCTGCAAAGAAAATCCTGCAGGCCTTGGGTTTTATGGCATCCTGCATTCTACTGATTCCATATGCCAGACTGCATATGAGGAAACTACAATGGTATCTAAAAAGTGTTTGGACTCAGCATTGCCACAGCCTGGAGACAGTAATTGCACTCATTCCCAGCCTGCAACAGTAGTTTCGATGGTGGGTAGAAGTCTTGTCACCACAACAAGGGTCTGCCATTCAGTTTACCCACAGCCGGACAGACACTGACAACGGATGCATCAGATTATGCCTGGGGAGCCCATATGGCAGGAAAATGTATTCAGGGCACATGGCCTGCAAACCGGATGCATCTTCACATCAATCAAAAAGAGATGTTAGCTGCTCAAAATGCCCTGACAGCTTTCAAGGACCTGCTTCATCCAGGACAGTTACTGATAAAGACAGACAACACTACGGTCATGTGGTACATAAACAAGCAGGGAGGTACACATTCCTACCCCCTCTGCAGACAAGCAATGACCTTATGGGACACAACATTGGCTTTTCAAATTCACCTGCAAGCACAATTCCTGCCAGGAAAAACAAATACTCTGGCAGACGAACTAAGCAGAAATCTCATGGATCCCCATGAATGGAAACTGGATCCACAAGTCTTCAGCATGATAATAAGGAAATGGGGATGCCCAGACATAGATCTATTTGCCTCCCCTCACAACTGCCAATTGCAGAGATTTTGCACAAGGATTTATCACAAGCAAGCATGGAAAGTGGACACCCTATCCTTCAGCTGGAAAAATCTAACGGTATATGCTTTTCCCCCACTGCCTCTCCTTCCCAGGGTACTCCTAAAGGTCAGACAAGAGAAGCCAAAAGTGATACTGATTGCACCAGACTGGCCATGCCAGCACTGGTACCCAATCCTAAAGAGCTTGTCTCAAGGTCCAGCATGGATATTGCCTCAGACTTCTCACTTGCTGACCCAACAAAACAATCAGATCCTGCACAGTCAACTCAGGACCTTAAATCTGGCAGCATGGCGGATAATGTAGCCATTCAGAACACTCCTCTTTCAAAAGCTGTTATGGATGTTATTTTGGAGGCCAGGAGGCCCAGCACCAGAAAATATTATGCAGAAAAATGGAAGAGATTCTGTGCTTAGAACCAGGAACAAGGCATTGACACGTGTGTACCAAATATCCCTCATATTTTACAATACCTAACTGAGATGCTGAACAAAGGCCTTTCCTTCTCATCAATTAAGATTCATGCCTCTGCAATTTCAGCCCATTACAATACGGAACCACCTATCTTTTCTCATCCTTTAATAAGGCAGTACCTCAGAGGGGCCAAAAACATTAGGCCTCCAAGGAGAGCACCAATTCTGGCCTGGGACCTCAATTATGTTTTGGAAAAACTCACACTGCCTCCTTTCGAGCCAGCATCAACAGCAGATATAAAATTCTTATCCTGGAAATCAGCTCTGCTCCTAGCAATAACCTCTACAAGGCGAGCCTCAGAGTTACAAGCACTCATGGCTGTGGAACCTTTCATCATTTTTCATCCAGACAGGGTTTCTTTGAGGACAAACCCTACATTTATGCCTAAGGTGGTGTCCAGTGTGGCCCTTAACCAAACCATTCACTTGCCAACCTTTTATCCTAACCCACAGAACAAGGGTGAGAAAATTCTCCATTCTTTGGACATACACAGGCAGTTACGATTCTACTTGGACAGAACTAAAGCTTTCAGAAAGACTGAGCAACTTTTAGTGTCATATGCTGCAGGATCACAAGGAAAGGCTATCTCAAAACAGACTATTTCAAAATGGATAGGCCATTGCATTCGTTTCTGCTATTTTCAATATGGCAAATCAGTGCCTAAGGGCATTAGGCCTCATTCCACCAGAGCAGCAGCCACTTCAGCAGCCTTCCTCAGAGGAGTACCAACCAAAGATATCTTAGAGGCTGCAACTTGGAGTTTAGTGCACACCTTCACAAAGCACTACCACTTACCTCTTTACTCTAAGTCCAGAGCAGGCTTTGCCACTGCAGTTCTGCAGGGCCTCATAGCCTCTCCTAATCCAATTTAGCCCAGCCACCCTTCTTCAGCTTTGGGATTCAACCCAAGAGTAATGACTGCAACAGTGAAACACGATGAACATAGTACAGTTGTGTACCTACCATAAATGTAGATGTTCAAGTGTATTCACTGTTGCAGTCCAGGTTACCTACCCACCTTCCCCCTTTTCTTTGCTGGGACTTATCTGCACTTCTCTATCCTATACAACCTATTTGGTGTATTTGCTTGTAGATGAAGGAAATGTTATTTTTGTGCATGCATTTTTATTGGCATATTTTGCAGCCTACCAGTTTGGGGGCACCTGACATCTGGGGCAAGAAAAACTGAAGAAAATGGCGTTGGCTGCATCTTTTATACCCCTGGCGCACTGACGTCAGGGAAGAGGCGACAGCAACCGACGCCGGACCTAGACTTTGGAATTCTGACCGACTGAGGGTAGCCTGCCAGCAGGATAACCCAAGAGTAATGACTGCAACAGTGAATACACTCGATCATCTACATTTATGGTAGGTACACAACTGTACTTTTCTGTAACAACTCCTCCCTAGTTAATACTCAACTAATGATGCCATGACAATCTTAAAAAAAAAATTAAGCTTAGTTTAATTGTCCTTTCATATGTATCAGTAGAGCATAACATACAGCTTCTTTATTACAATGGCTTTTGACCTTAAACACCCTACTTTGAAGAATGTAACCTGTGTATTATATGTGTGTTACGTGAATTTTAACTCAACACTTTTGAAAGGTCTTCACAGCAACATAATGAAGTTAACCATAAGCAATACTTGCTTTACCTTTCTTAGCAACAACTGTTTGTTTGTACTCTCCTAGTCCTTAACATTGTAATGATCATTCATTCAGTTGGTGTCCCATGACAACTGTTTCTCATGAAATGTGACCCAGTTTACTCTTCTTATGTTGTACATATTTGTCTTCTTAATTACTGCAATATTTTGACTTCTGTATTAACATTTAAACAGTGTTATTCACTTTAGAGTGCCCAAGTATTTCTGCTAGTTGTGGTTGCTTTTTGAAGCTTATGTGTGATTTCCTAGTGCTTTATGAACTTTCAGCTACTGTGTTTTTAGTGTATATTCAATTTTTATTCTCTTTATTCATTAGCACTGCACATATTTAGTGATGCTTGTATAGAAGGTTTTCTTTGATGACTTTAAACTCCTGTGTTTGTGTGCCTAAGTCATAACAGAAAAGGGACCCTGGATCAGCCTGTCCACTGTTAATAAAAATTATACAGTAAACAAATTATTCAAAAATATGCATACTAAAATAAGTACAGTTCAATTCATTTCCTCCACATCACTAAGAGCACAATTTTAAACAATGAAAAATACTTGTATATGCTGCTGCTGCACACAAAGTCCAACAATCTTAAAAAGCAATAAAGAATCTCATGGTTTTCAGTACTCCAAACTTCCATCCAGGTAGCTTCACAGACATAAAGACATTGCTCAGAAGGCACCTTACATGACTCCTCTGTACCTGCCGATAAACAAACAAACAAAAAAAATGGGCAGGTAGACTGTGTACCAAAGGAATCTGCCACGTCTCCCCAATGTGTTAATATAAACTGGACAACAAGACATTGTAAAGAGTCAGCACACTGGGCTCTTCACTACATAAAAAACTAAAAAACTAAGCATCTTCATTCTGCTTTAAAAATGATTGTAGATATAGTCTTGGTACATGCGATGGCCAAGCCTCTTTTATTGAGGAAGAGCACTAAAGCCCATTTATACAATGGTATTTAGAAAAGGTAAAAAAAAAATGTCCTTAAATAATGTCCTTGTATAATCTCAGTAATCCACTTCTGAGTGTGGGCTTTGTTTAATCACTTGGGCTTCGTCCTCATGATCAAACACACCAACTGTGGGTAAATTCAGTGTTACCCACACCCAGTTGTGGATTACATAGCCAACTGAAAAGTTCTACTTCTGTTGCCACCACTATGTTTGCTGTTAGTACTGCTAAGCTATATAATATACTTGTGAGGCATGGAGAAACATGTTGCACAGTAAATCGACTGTAATACTACTAGGTGCTGCTGCAAGCAGAATGTGTTGAACGTGGTCAGCTCCGGTAATGTAGAGGGATGAAGCTGTGAGTGCAGCCTAGGTCACACAAGTTCATTTAGCAGCATGAGCAGCTCCTAGAGTTGGTCAGTGGGAAGAGAAGAAGGAGGCTTTGTCTGCTCACCGCTGTTTGGGTTGAGGGGGAGAGGCGTGTGCTGGAGGCACATGTTTCTTTGCTGAATTGCCTGTGAGGACTGTGGATCACATAGAGCTTCCTGCTTGGAGGTGGGGTCTCTTGACCATGTCACACAGAAAGATGTGGAAATGCATTGCAAAGGCCCACTGAATGCCTACACTCAGACAAGTACTACCATGCACTGTTGAGATAGGACTTCCTCCCACTAGCTTTAAGTCACTAGAGATCAATGCAACATAATGACTGTTTCTAACCTGCTGTACTTGCCAACCTCTGGGATTGTAGTTCAACCCCTGCACTCACTTGATGATACAGGACACAGGATATGTCCAACTTGAAGATGGGCACTGGAGGAGGACAGAGAAAGGGTCTGGGAGCAAGAGTCAGTGTGCCTCAAAGCATACACAGGCGAAAGGGATAAAATAAAGACTGGACTACTGAGAGTGGGAAAAATGTAGTGTTGACCATATAGTCTGCCTTATTTGAAGGAGATGATTATCATGGGATTGCTAGAGTGAATTAGTAGAGGTAGTGAAAGCGAAGTAAAGTCTTGATGTTAATGGAGAGAGGACAGAGGTATTGATAAGCTACAGATCATAGCGAAGTAGTAGAGACTGAGACTGATAGAATGGTAGTGGGTCTTTCATACACAATCTTAGAGTGTAGGTATCCTTAATAGTGTGTGTGAGACAAGAGTATATAACTTGAGCATGGATTGGATTGGGTGATAAGATGGAGATTGTCCTATGAGATTAGTGAGGGATGTGGTATGAGTGAGTGTCGGAGTAATGCATTAAGGGTGGGTGGGAATATGAGGGCAGTGCAGAAGAGCAGGCTAGGCAGAAACCACAGGGAAAAAGTCTCCAGTCACATGTGTGAGATTTCCAAGAGAAACTGCACAGTTGTTATTCTTCATATCGGCCCATCTCATTACTTAATGTTGATTATAAAATGTTTATGAGTATCTTTGCTGATAGATTGAAGACAATCATTCCCGGCATTATAGATATAGATCAGACAGGCTTCATTGTAAATAGAAATACTTTTGATAATATAAGAAGAACTTTAACATTAATAGATTTTGCAAATAGGAAAAAGAAAGATTTAACACTTATTAGTCTTGATATAAGTTCAGCATTTGATTCAGTAAGTTGGGACTATCTGTTTACCTTAATGAAGTGCACAAACTTCTCAGATGCATTTGTAAATCTAATTGAACATTTATACAAAGGAACGTTGGCTTATATTAAGGTAGGAACATATGTTTCACAAAAATACCCATTCTTAAAGGTACAAAACAAGGATGTCCACTTTCTCCACTATTATTCACTTTAGTAATGGAGCCTTGGGCTAATTTGATCAGAAACAGTACTGACATAGAGGGTTTTGAAATAGATGAAAATACAACATCCAAAATTCAACTTTTTGCAGATGATGTTCTAATTACATCAGCAGGATCTAATTCTTCTATACAGTCTCTATTTGATAACATGATGAATTTTAAAAGTATTTCTGGTTTAATATTCAATGAAGAAGAAACTAAAATACTACCTATATATACAAGAAAAAATATTCTCATTAGTGATTTTACTAAATATGTACCCAATTCAGGTCAGATAACTTATTTAGGTATAACACTATCTAAAGATATTAAATCTATTATATATAATAATTATAATACCTGTTTTCTTAATATACAAAATCTTTTTAATACCTGGAATAATATGTTTTTTACTATGGAGGAGAGACTTACAATTGTTAAAATGATAATATTCCCCAAGATTTTATACTTAATACAATCAATAATACTTCCACCTACAAAAATAATTATCAAGAAACTGAACACACTAATGTTAAATTTCCTATGGGCACCTAATAGACCTAGGATTGCATTAAAGAAACATACTAATAGCTGGTCTCAAGGGGTATTTCTTTTCCAGACTTTAATTTATATACTATCTCTTCTATTGTAAAAGTTATTACTTTATTAATAGATCAGTCATATGTCACAAAATGGAAAGATTATTGGGAGCTAATTAGTATGCACTTCATGAAAATCTCCTTAACACATAAAAATATGATTGTAAATAACTCCATGTTATGGTTACTAAAGGAATTTTGTACTTCACCTATTACACCTAAACATATGGTTTGTTACCCATTAAATATTATTATTAGTTATCGTAACTTTATATTAATGCACCCTAAGTATAGGGAATGGAATTTTATTGTATTTCCTATAATGTATACTCAGGGTATGCTTTTGTCATCTACTTCTGAAGGAACTCATTTAGCTATAGATAATGATCTAAAGTATTGGTATCAGTTGATATCTGATAATAAAGTTAAAAATCTAGATTTCTTAAAGCAAGAACTTGATCTAAGAGAAACTTGCTGGTTAGAGGTTCAGACCTTTAGACAACATCTCATTAATAAAATAGATTTAATGTCTATAACTGTTAAAGAATCTATTCCAACACTGATTGATTACTTGATATTACATTTACAACATAAAGTTTCAGATAAAGGTAAACTTTCATACATGCATAAAGTTATCAGACAAGAAACTTTTTACAGTGTAGATTCATACTGGAATTATTTCACTTCTATTAATGGGGACCCACCAAATCAACAAGATAAACAATATATATTGGAATCTGCTTATAGAACTACGTCTTCCATTGTCTGGAGACTTTATACATGGAAATTTTTACATAGATCTTTTTATACACCTTTGATGATGAATAAAATAAATAATAAAGATAATCTATGTAAGAGATGTAATGTAGAAATTAATGCTGACTGGGCTCATATGTTTTATGACTGTATAAAATTGAAAGAATACTGGAAGTCAATTAATGAATTTTTGCAGGCTCTTTTACAGATAATTTCATTATTTCTAAATCTCTTATATTATTCAACACACCTGTACCTCAAAGTGTTAAAAGGTTAAGCTTCCCTTGTTATGGTCTATTCTAGCAGTGGCTAGGAAAATAATAACTAGAAATTGGATTTCAGATACACCTCCTTCGTTCAATGAATTTAAAAATGTTATGAATATTGTGTGCCATATGGAAATAAACACAATTAGGACTAGAACAAATAGAAAAACATCTTATTTTATTGTATGGGATAATTTACAAAATTTGTTAAAAAATTTTAATTTCAATAGCATGGTATTTTAGTTTAATTAATTGATCTGATTGTAGTGGATGTCTTTGTAAATACTTTAGTTGTTTTGTTGAATATTATAATAATACCTATTTTTAATTACTTGTATAAAATTGTTATGATGTTTCTCTTATATGTTAAAACAATAAACCTGTTTTGAAAAAAAAAAAAAAAAAAAAAAGAAACTGCACAGTTGTTTGATTCCAGTAAAAGGATCTTGCACATAAGTTAAAATTGCTAGTGTTTTTATTTTATTTATTTATTTACATTGGGCAGATGTGTCTATTTGTGGCAGAATGCATATCAGGTTATGCAAGGATATCACATTTACATAAAATAATTTAGCTGTGAGAAGGGTAATGGTTGAAATGCGATATCCTGAGCAAGAATCCTTCAAGTTTAATGAAAGCTGCTGAAATAGAGATGAAGTAACAGCTAAAGAAAGGACCTCTCAACTTTTGCCAACAGTATTTAGAACAAAGTAAAAAATAACTAAGGAAAAGGCCCCAAATTAGGGACACGTTTTAAATGTTGACACTGTTATCGTTAGAAATTCTCTAAATGATTTCCAATTTTAGGAGGAATGGAACAAAACTTTGAGAAACATCAGGGGGTGTCCCTACAAAATAGGGACAGTTGACCTGAATAGGATAGCTGTTCATGTAAAGCATCTGTCACTGAACAGCAAAACTATGAACATGAGTAATAGTCTGCTATTTAGCATTACAAACAGTTCTTGGGAGTCTTTTTGGTCACGGTTCTGTGTTTAATATATGGAAATGATAAATGCACTTTGTTTCCTTGATTTTAGATGGAGTACACCCTCCTTTACTTGTCACCTGCAGTGTGAGCATAAGTTAAATATTAATGCATCTATACTATTTAACTGTCTACACTCAAAAATAAAAAAATAAACTTAATAAGTGTTTCTGCTGCTAAATTATCTAAGAAACAGAATGCCTTTCTTGGGATCTATAACATCATCTTTTTCATACAAAAGCATGTGCACATTATAAAACTTAAAATGTTTGTACTTTTATATCAGCATAGACCACTACATTTAATCTTATAGTTTAATAGCTGCTGTTAGCATAAATTTAAACTGCAAATTAACAACTACTGTTCTTGTATAATATAACCACAGAAAAACATGATAGTCTACAGTAATGTAACTTTACAACACTGCACAATTTGCAAGGTGAGAAAAACAGCTGTGAGAATAGGTCAAGTGCATGTATCTACCAGTTGTTAAGCAAATAGTGAATATATTATAAAATACAAGGGTGTAAGTTCAAGATTGTGTAGGACTGATCCTCGCATGGGAAGTCTGATAACCACATATAGAATAATTAATACAGATAACATTAGTAACACATATTGCAAAGGCTGTGAGTTTGCACAGTTTATTTATTATATGGTAATTCACAAAGTGGCTGGCACTGACCAGCAGTACAAGGACCAAGAGTAATGGTCTGTTGTGTGGCATGAAAAGCAGTCCTTGGAGATCTGTAGGCCAATATGTTATTGCTATCTGAGGTGTTTTGACAACAAGGAAGTACTTTCCTTAATCTGCCACATGCATGAGGGTTAGTTAGGCATGGGCAGGAGAGCTGCCTGCCAAAGCTGTCTGGAACTCAGGCTGTATAGGAGAGTACCCTTGGGGTAATATTTAGTGTAACTTATTTGTGATTAGCATTGTAATGTACTGTTGGAGCTTACTTGTAAAGGACATTTTGATGTGATTGCTGTATTAAGTATGCTGCACTTAAAACAAGTACCTACATGTTGAATTTTATAGGCAGCAATTCTTGTTTGATTTTTAATATTTGGTTTGATTGGGGTGTTTGGGGAACTGTAGCTCTCTTCTTAGAAGGATTATAGCATGAAGGAGTGTGTGCTTAGAACATACCATAAAAGAAGAGGTGACAGAATCCCACCTGTAGATTACTGAAGGATGAACTTCTGACTGTGATACAGAATACCTGTGTTTGATTAGCAGCACAGGTGATGGAGGGGATGAACCACAGAAGAAAGGCTTGAGTGGCCGCTGTAGTACTGCACCTATCCTGTTGGGAGGGAGGCAGCTATGATTCACTGGCTGGGCAACACAGAAGGGGAGCATTAGAGGGTTGCACCATGGAGCCTGAATGAGCTAAGCATAGACTGCCAAGTTGAACGTTGCTCACAAGCAGTTCAGGAACAGCATATCTGTGGAAGCATGCACACTTGCTCAAGGTAAGAAGCATTGTGTAGCTCAAGGAAGCAACAGTGGGAGTTTGGAGTGCAGGGGAAGGGTAAGCTGCTATACAGGACGAGAAGCTGGCTCTCTCCCTACCACTTGACTTTGGACAAAGCAAGAATGAATGGGCAGATTGGACTCCCTAGGCAGGATTGAATAGGTTGAAGGAATCTCTCATAAGCTAGGGATGCTTGTCTCTTTGGATATCCACATTCCGCCCCCACCCCCAGACAAGAAAACCACCGTGAAAAGCTTTTCAAAAACAAACTTCACATTACTTAAGACCAAGGTGGAAAGTTTCAAAGCCCCCATGCTGAAGGATAACGCTGTCCAAACTGCAAAATCCATTACTAATGCATTCTATGGGCACCTACAAGAATGCATGGATCGTGCCATCCCAGTCAACACCAAGACTCACTCCTCCAAGAAAAGGAATCCAGTCTGGTGGACTCCTGCCATAAACAAGCTATACAATAGAAGGAGGAAACTAGTACAGAAAAGAGTAAAATCCCAAGAAGGGAAGACATCCCTGATCAGTATCAGCAAGAAACTACTATCCCTCATAAAATTATCCAAGGTGAGCTTTGAAAGAAAAATTGCCAAGGACTCCAAAGATAACCACAAGGCATTCTTTATCTGTGACAAGAATCTAAGTGGCAATGCTCAGATCTGCTCGGAGTTAGTGCAGAATGGTACAAAATACACTGAACCGACCGATATCGCGAACATCCTGGCAGACAGGTTCAGAGCAAACTTCACCCCCCTCTCACCCCCAAAAGGGCTCAATATCATACCAGAAGAATGTAGAGTCCATGAAATCACAGACACTCAGGTTAAAACAGCCCTCTCCAAAGCCAAAAACACAGCATCAATGGGACTGGACGTTGTCCCAGGCTGCGTCCTATATGAGCTCAAAGACAAACTAACCCTTCACCTAAACACACTGTTCAAACTCAGCCTCTGCACAGGCTATGTACCCATAGAGTAGTGCAAAAACGGTTATTCTGCTCCACAAAGGTGGAGCCACAACAGACCTTGGGAACTATCACCCTATAAGCTTGACTAGCTTGATCTGCAAGGCTATGGAGCGCATCATCATGGAACTCATTAACAGAGACATTGGGAACCTCCAAACACTGGACGCTACCCAGTTCGGCTTTAAGGGCAGATCATGCCTCCTAAACCTGGTGGACTTCTTTGAGACATTTACCAAGGCTATAGACGAGGGAAAGGTGGTACACACAGCCTACCTAGACCTCGCTAAGACCTTCGACACCATTCCCCTTTCTGGTATTATAGACAAGCTCACCAGCCTGAACATAAACCCCTACATCACAAGATGGGTTGCCAGCTGGCTCATGGACAGAACCCACATGGTGAGAGTTGCGGAGCTAGGTCCGACTCTAAACCGGTTACAAGTGGTGTTCCCCAGGGCTCAGTCCTTGGACTCCTCCTGTTCGGCATATACTTCTCAGAGGTACAGGCAAGCACAGGAGGACTGTGGCTGACCAAGTTCGCAGACGACTGCAAACTAAGGACTGTAATTGACTTTCGGGCTGACACAGACATCCTGCAAAAGGGTCTCACTGAGACGGATACCTGGTGTCAAAATCATGGCCTCAAGCTAAATGCCAAAAAGTGCATAGTCATCCCCTTTGGAAAAAACAAAGTACCCACAAAGTACCACATATTTGGTAGTCCCCTAAATACAGAAGATGTAATAAGGGATCTGGGGACCCAAGTAGATAATAATCTCACCTTTGATAATCACATTGCCAAAGTGGTTAGAAAATCCTTCTACGTGGCCCACCTAATCACAAAAGGGTTCGCATCCAGATCAAAAGAGGTCATTGTGCCCCTCAACTCATCATTCAGACCCATCATAGAGTACAACGCCCCATTTGGGATGTACCTTACAAGACACCTGCAACAGCTGGAAAGACCACAGAAGTACCTCACCAAGAGGATCACTGGCCTCCAACAGATGCCCTATGCAGCTCGACTGAAGAAACTCCAGCTGTACTCGGTTGCATACCGCCTACTCAGAGGTGATCTCTGCCTGACATACAAGGCCATGTCAAACCCAGAACTGATGGACATGCTCCACCTAAAGAAAACCTTATCCCCTCGAGCCACACGATGTTCTTCGTGTTTCACTGTTGCAGTCATAACTGTAGGGTGCTCCTGCCGGCAGGCAGCCCGAGGTCGGCCAGAATCCCAAAGTCTGGGTCCGGCGTCGGCTGTATAAGCTAGTATCCTGACGTCAGTACGCCTTGGTACATAGCCCTCAGCTGACGCCATCTTCTCCAGTCTTTCTTGCCGTGCGGTGGAAAGCAGCTCGCAAAACGTTGGTTGGCGATTTTCGAACAGCATTCTTGATTGTTGTCGGTCCGAAGTGGTTACTTCTCTTCTCAAAGCTAAGTACCCCGTTGGGGAATATTTTTCTTGTTCCTCCGATGTCAGAAAAAGTTAATAATTGTATAGCGTGTGGGAAACAAATACCTCATAAAGATTTCCACTCTTACTGTCTACCTTGCTTAGGCCCTGACCACGACGTTTCTTGTTGTCGGTTCTGTGCCAGGTTCAACTCTCGTACTATCAAACGCAGGTACGACTGGGCTTTAAATTATTTTGGCAGACGCTTCAATTACAGAATGTCGTCGGATACTACCGGAGTTCTAAAGAAGCGCAAAGATAAAGACAGGCCTCCGAGGTCCAAACAGGATTCGTTGCAGCTGGAGCCAGCGTCCGGTTCGGCTGTCGTCAGTGAGGCGCTTTTGCAGCCCCTGTCGTCCGCCGCTCCTGAACCGATGGTCGATACGGACTCCCATGGGTAGCCATCAAGGCCCACTATTTTAACTGCTGCAGGACCTTCGGACGTCGCTCCTTCAGATGGGTCCGGAACCGCTGTGCAGGTACCGGCTTCTGAGGGGGTTTTCAGGCCTACTCACATTACTATTTCAAAGACAAAGACTCCTTCTAAGTCTAAGGTTTCAGCTCAAGCTGCTTCTGAATCCACTCCCAAGACACAAAAACAATTATTGAGGATGGCTGAAGACTTGCTTACAATGATTAGGGGTTCTCACCCCCCTCCTGAGAAAAGGCCTCGACAGGATGTTACTCTGGATTCTTCTGACCAGGCCTCTGTCTCTTCTGTTTCTTCCTCTGATCAGGACTATTCCTTTCCCCCTTATGAGGATTCGGATGCTGAGGAATCTTTGCCCTCGGCCTCTCCGCCTGAGGATTTTTCTTTTGGGGAAACCTTGCATGAGATGAGGGAAGGACAGGAATATTCTGCTTCCAAAAAGAGGCTTAGAGAATTTCTTCTTCTTCCTCAGCATAGGCCTTTAGCTATCCCTCCTGTTTTGGACATTGTGGATGATGCTTTTTCTGAGGCTAATTTGAATCCTGATTCCATGCCTCCTGCTCCTTCTAAGCCTGATAGATTTTATAGGGTTCCTGACTCTCATTTATTTCTATTTAAAAATCCTTCTGCAGACTCTGAAACTATTTCTCAGGGTTCTAAGGCTGCTAAGGTTGCTACTTCTAAAAATCCTATTCCCTCTGAGAAGGATTCTCGTGCTTTAGACAGGTGGGGCAAAAAGGTATATACTTCTGCTACCCTTTCTGTAAGGGCATTAAATTGCCAGTTTCATATGTTTAAATACCAGCAATTTCTTTTGTCTGTTTTAAAGCAAAAGCTTGCTTCCGTACCTGCTTGTGCAGAGGATAAGGAACTTCAGGATGTTTTGCATGCTACTGAACAGGTTAACAAGCATAGCTTACATTGTGGTTTTGATGCCTTGGATGCTTCCTGCAGGGCTGCTGCCTCTGGTACTGTGATTAGGAGACATGCCTGGCTTCGTGAACAAAGTTTGCCTGAACAGGTTAAGGCTAAGTTATTAGATGCCCCTGTTCAACATGATGTTCTTTTTGGTTCTAAGGCTGAGGAAGTTATTAAAAGCAAGGAAGAAAAGGCAAAGTCCATGGAGACTGTAAAGATTTCTTGCAGGTTCAGCCTCCTAGATTTTCCAGGAATTGGCCCACTAAAATTGGTCCTTTCCCGTCTGACAGGCCTCAAAGGGGAAGATATAGGCGCTCAGAGGTCGTGGTCAAGGCCAGACCTCGTACAGATCTAGACAATGGACTGCTTCTTCACCTAGAAGGGGAGAAGACAGATCCCAATCTCAAAGAAAACAAACTCAATGACTCTCTCGGTTGGGCTTCAGGACCTCTTTACCTGGGCGCCTCTCGGAGGAAAACTGTCTCTTTTACAGGAATTGGATTCATATTACCCAGGACAAATGGGTATTGGATGTGATTTTAAAAGGTTACAAGTTCCACTTTCACACTTTGCCAAGGACTCACGGTTGGCCAGATCTGCCTAAACTTCAATGGTCAGAGGCCTTAACTCAAGTGGATGCTCTTCTGGCCATGAGAGCCATAGAGCCTGTTCCACTCTTGGAAATGGGAAAAGGATTTTATTCAAGGCTGTTTCTGGTTCCCAGAAAACAAAACTCTTGGAGACCTATTCTGGACCTTTCTGTGTTAAACACCTTTTGGAAATTCCAAAGTTCAAGATGCTCACTCTGCAACAGTTACTTCCAATGCTCTCTCAGGACGCCTGGATGGTGACATTGGACTTAAAGGAAGCCTATTTGCATATCCCTATCAGACAAGACCGCAGGAAATTCCTCAGGTTCAAGGCAGGTTCGAGGCACTTTCAATTCTCTGTTCTGCCCTTTGGTTTATCTACTGCCTAGAGTCTTCACCAAGTGCCTGGCACCAGTAGTGGCTTACTGCAGACTTCAGGGGATTCAGATTTACCCCTATTTGGACGACTGCCTTATTCAGGCAGACAGCAAAGATCTTCTGCTTCAACACCTAGACTTCGTTCAACGTCTTGTCCTCTTACTGGGATTCTCAGTGAACATAAAAAAGTCACATTTGATCCCTTCTCAACAAATGGTATTCTTGGGAGCCCTCTTAAACACAACCTTACAAAGGGCCTACCTCACTCCAGAAAAACAAACTCAGCTGGCTTCTACTTTCAACACCTTGGCAACTCTATCTCATCTCACTGCAAGGAAATTCCTGCAGGCTCTGGGCTACATGGCTTCCTGCATTCTGTTGATTCCAAACGCAAGGCTTCACATGAGAAAGCTTCAGTGGTATCTGAAAAGTGTATGGTCACAGCATTATCACGATCTGGATATTCTGATTCCTCTGATCCCCTGCCTCCAGAAGGAGTTCCTCTGGTGGTCCAGGGCATGCATTTTAAACGAAGGAAAACCTTTTCGTCTCCCTCAACCTACACAAATCCTAACCACGGGCCTCGGATTATGCTTGGGAGCACATTTTCTAGACAATTGCCAGCAAGGAACCTGGACAAAGGAACATCTTCACTGGCACATCAATCTGAAGGAGATGTTGGCAGTTCAAAATGCCCTTTTGGCCTTCAAGCACCTTTTACAACCAGGGCCTCTGCTAATTCGCACAGACAACACCACGGTCATGTGGTACATCAACAAGCAGGGGGGATCTCATTCTTACCCCCTTTGCAGACTGGCTATGAGTTTATGGGACACAGCTCTAAATTTGAATCTGCATCTCCAGGCTCAATTCATTCCAGGAAAACAAAATCTTTTAACAGACAGCCTGAGCAGAAACATTTCAGATCCTCACGAATGGATGCTAGACACCAATTTGTTCAAAAGGATTACTGCAGTTTGGGGATGTCCCCAGATAGATCTGTTCGCATCCCATCTCAATCATCAGCTGCCTCGCTTTTGCACCAGGTCCTTCCACAAAACAGCATGGAGAGTGGATGCCCTGTCTTTCAGTTGGAGAAGTCTGTCTGCATATGCCTTCCCTCCTCTTCCTCTACTGCCTCGGGTACTACTGAAGATAAAGCAGGACAAGCCCAAGTTCCTCATCTTGATTGCTCCAAATTGGCCTCGACAGTTTTGGTATCCGACTCTAAAGCTCCTGTTCTCGGGGCCTCCTTGGATTCTTCCACTGAACCCTTCGCTTCTGTCCCAGCATCAGGGTCAGTTACTACATTCCAACCTCAAGACCCTTTGCTTGGCAGCTTGGCTCTTCAAAGGAATTTGATTGCCTCTAGTCTTCCCAAACAAGTTTTGGATGTTCTTTTGGAAGCTAGACGGCCTAGTACTAGGAAATCTTATGCCTCTAAATGGAAGAGGTTTTCTATTTGGATGCAGGACCGAGGTTCTGATCCTCAGGTTCCTGATCTCTCCTCTATTTTGCTTTACCTTTCGGAGCTTTTATCTAAGGGACTTTCATTTTCTTCCATTAAGATTCATGCTTCTGCTATCTCTGCGCATTTCAGCTCTGATCCTCCTGTTTTTTCACATCCTTTAAGAATTTGTGGCCTCCAAGGACCCCTCCGGTCCCTGCCTGGGATCTTAATTATGTTTTAGAAAAACTTACTTTGCCTCCTTTTGAGCCTGCTGCATCTTCAGATATTAAGTTTCTATCTTGGAAGACTGTTCTTTTGTTAGCTTTGACCTCTGCCAGAAGGGTCTCAGAGTTGCAAGCTCTTATGGCTGTGGAACCTTACCTTATTTTCCATCAGGACAGAGTATCCTTGAGGACCAATCCTACTTTCATGCCTAAGGTGATTTCGAAAGTGGCCTTGAATCAGACAATTCACCTTCCTACTTTCTTTCCAAATCCTCAAAATAAAGGGGAAAGGATTTTGCATTCATTGATGTGCACAGACAGTTAAGATTTTACTTGGACAAGACTAAAGATTTCAGAAAGTCTAACCAACTGTTTGTTTCCTTTGCCTCCAGTTCACTTGGAAAACCTATTTCTAAACAAACCATTTCCAAATGGATTGCTTATGGGATCAGATTTTGTTACACTCCTCATGGTAAACAGTTTCCTGGAACCATTAGAAGTCATTCTACTAGAGCAGCTGCTACTTCTACAGCTTTTCTCAGAGGAGTACCTACCAAGGATATCTTGGAAGCTGCCACTTGGAGTTCAGTGCATACTTTTTCCAAGCACTACAATCTCCCTTTGTTTTCTAAGTCTAGGGCTGGCTTTGCCTCTGCTGTCTTGCAGGGTATTCTTGCCTCCCCTTCTTCTATCTAAAGCCTCCTCCTCTCTACACTGCTTTGGGATTCCACCCTACAGTTATGACTGCAACAGTGAAACACGAAGAACATAGTACAGTTGTGTACACCTACCATAAATGTAGATGTTCGAGTGTCTTCACTGTTGCAGTCGGGGTTTCCCTCCCTCCTATCCCCTCTTTTCCTTTTTTGTGGTGTATTTGTGTTTCCTTGTTGGATTCATTTTTGATTTATTGGAGTATTCTGACATCTAGGGCAAGAAAGGCTGGAGAAGATGGCGTCGGCTGAGGGCTATGTACCAAGGCGTACTGACGTCAGGATACTAGCTTATACAGCTGACGCCAGACCCAGACTTTGGGATTCTGGCCGACCTCGGGCTGCCTGCCGGCAGGAGCACCCTACAGTTATGACTGCAACAGTGAAGACACTCGAACATCTACATTTATGGTAGGTGTACACAACTGTACTTTCTAGGGATCTAAACCTCACCACAACAATAAATAGGATGTGCTGGAAAGATAGATTCTTTACCCAGAGACTTCCCATGCTTTACATTAGGCAGAGCTCCTCGCTAACACTCTTCAAAGGAAACCTTGACGAGTGGATGGGAAACAGAAAGTTTACCCCGGGGATCACTTCAGTGGCTCTGCTAGAAAGAGGCACAGGGAACGGAACTAATCTAAGGGGGTGGTGAAAGCCAACACATTCTGGCTAGACTTATAAATGCCTTCGGGCAGATAGCCTAGTACCTACCTATGAACATATGAACCTATGATGGAATAAATGAGCTGACTGGGTGAAGTTAAAGGAACCATTGAGCAAGTCTAGTGTAATTAGGGACAGCGGGGACAGGAAAATAGAGAGAGTGACAGAGACAGGGCTAAGTTAGATGACATACCTCCTGCATTTATGATCTGTCTTTGAGAGGTGGGACACCCCAACCCACATGGCGGCCACAGTGGTGTTACTTGTATGAAGTTGCACTTTTGCATATATGTGTCATTTTGGAACCAGATTTAAAGTCTGTGCTGTTATAGTTCATTAATCTTCAGTGTGCTTCCTTAGAGACAAAAAGCAGAGCTTATCTGTATATGAACATTCTCATAAGTCTATTAGAAACAAGGTATTCTTGACTAATAAGCTAGTGGTAGGCAACCTTATTTATTGGTTACAGTTGGCCTCTATTGTTGTTTTCAGATATATATTTGTGTTCAGTAAACATAAGTTAAAAAATGTAATAAAAATTGGTATGACTGTATTATATGGGGAGAAAAGCATATAGCTGATATACTCTTATTTAAGGAAACCCATATAACTCCACATGAGCATAACAAATTAAATACGTTTGGCTTTAAACTAGTGGCTTCATCACAGGTCTTTGACTAGACTAACTGCACTTGCATGCCATTTTAAGCTTAGCCAGTTTCCCTTTTAGTGCTTGAATTAACTTATCCTGTTTGATTAGAGATTGGCCTTACCCATCCCATGGTCGATAATTCTATATTATCTGTAGTGAGAATAAATTGGATCATACCATAGATAGTTTGAGGGAACCCATGTGTGGAACAAAACATTTAGGAGCAGATTCTGCCAATTAGTAGCACATGGAACAGTCCCTTGGGTACATTTTCTACTATCCATTCATAGATACAAGTTGTACTTGAATACAGACAGGGATGAGCTTTGTTTTATGTGGATGGGGAGTCTATGTAAGATATGCCTGTCCCTCCAAGCCATTTTATTGATGTTGCAGAAGAGGTTTAGATCCCTGGACCACATATTTCTTATGTCATTTGACTTGTTTGTGAGCAGTAGATCCATCAGTCATGGGTCAGTAGATTCCTTATGTGTCAGAAATAGGACATCTCTTAACAGTCTGTGGGGTACTGACTATAGTAACAGGGCTTTGAGCTTATTTAAGACATATTACTTTGGCCTTCTATCCTTTTAGTAAGGTATCTCTGTGGGCATTCCAGCTGTTGCAGGCGTCTGGACAGATACGTGCCAAAGGGGTATTATACTCATTGACTGGCCTAATGAGGGCTGAGTTAAAGGGCACAATGACATCTCTAGATGTATACTCATCCCTTTGTTTATAAGCTGTGTAATATAGAATAATTTTCTTACAACAGTGGACACGTTGCTTGATATTTAGATCACTGACCACATAAGTTTCCAACTCCTTAACAACTGGGTCAGCTATTAGTGCTGTATTGTCAATGTAGTACTTTCTAAGAGTAGATGACTTTCCAAAGGATACGATAATGCTTTTTTTGACATTTAGTTTCAGTTCATGATTCTGGCACCAGCTGTTTGTTTGGGACAAGCCTTCCTGCAGGATGACTATGTCATTTGGGGATTTGACTGCTCCTAGCTTGCAGTCATCTGCAAATGTAGTTAGCCAGAGCCATTTGGTATTCACTTTTATTTCAGACAAGCAAATGTCAAACAGGAGAGGTCCCAGCACTGAACCCTGAGGTACTCAATTGGTAACTGGTCTCTTTGTGGAGGTAACTTTCCCTGTTTTGATCTCCTGTATCCTATCTGTCAGCCATTTGGCAATCCTCTTGGTGGCATAGGGGGTTTATTCATAGTTTTCTTAGTTTTTCTGAGTGGGGGATTGTGTCAAAAGCTTTGACCAGGTCAAGGTATAGGGCGTGTACTGTTTCACTTTCATCTATTGCTTTGGTGAGCTTTTCTGAACAGTCCATCAAGGTGAGCAAGCATGACCTGCCCTTGCCAAATCCAAATTGAGACAGGTCCAATGTTTGGAGGTTCCTTATGTCTTTACTTATTAGTTCCATGGGTTTGCATATATGGCTGGTCATACTTATTGCTCTGTAATTGTCTGGGTCTGTGGAAGGTCCTCCCTTATGTTAGGGAATAACTGTTGCTGTTCTCCATTCACTTGGTACAAAACCTATATAGAGGCGTTGGCTGAACAGTTTTGTTGGGGGGGGGGCTAAATCATGTTTCGTGCTACTGAATATGCATTCAGGGATATTGTCAAGACCCATACACACTGATGCTTGTAGGGACTGGAGTTTTTTTTTTAAGCTTCTATCATTGTTCAGTAACATCTTCCTATTTTTCTTTGCTTGTTTTGTTATGTTGGTAGGATTCTCAGGCTGGCATTGTGTAAAAAAAGACACTATAGGGTGGGCAATGTCTTTGCCAATAATAGAAACCCTAGAGGGGGCAGATGCAGGCCATACCTGGCAAAGCAGCATGCGCTGTAGCTCATATTCTCCCATGTTCTCAAATATTGGACCCCCTCCGAATGACACCAAAAACTAATTCAGTTATTGAAGTCCATTATTTTTTGCTCATATTACTGCATTATCCTTGGAGAAGGTAGCATGCTGCTTGGGACAAATAGTCTAAGTGCTCCATCATGTTTCTCTTCATATAGTCCAGGGAGGTACATCTCAAGTAATTGAAACCGACATGTACTATGACAGATTCATACTGGTACCTGTTTAAGGACTTTTGTGCATGTTTGATCTAACAGATCATGGTACCAGATAAGCAATTAACAATCACTCTTTTATTGCTTAGCCTGGTAAGAGGTGCATCTTAATGTCTTGCATTGGAGTCACCTGTAACTAGAATGCTTGGTTGGGTAGATGCCTGCTTTACGGGCTCAACATCAGTGACTTTGGGACTCCTTCTGCTATATGAGGAGGCAACCTTAACTTGCTGAGTGTGCTTTGTGCCTGTGGTGAGTTTTGGATGTCTTTGAGGTTTAGGCAACTTAATCTTTAAAACCTGAGCATGTGATGAATTATGTGTATTGTGATGGCCTTGGTGAGGTGTGTTGCGTGATGTAATGCTGACAATTTTGTTATGTGATTTTACTGTGTGTGAGATTTTGCCACCAAGGACATTATGCATGTACACATTTCAAATACTGTGTTAAGTTGTTTGAGTAATATTGATTGTCAGACAGCATGAAACAATTCTTAATACTGTCTTATCGATACCAATATCACTCAGGCTGGCTACAGAAGTTATGAGGAAGTGCTCTCCATGGATAATAGCTTCAAAGTATATACTAGGCTAATGACCACAAGAGCCTTTATAAGCCTGTCCACTCAACTCAACATAATTGTATCTCCATGTAATATGGGCATCTGTTTGAATGGCTGTGTTAATTAGGAGGTGTAGTGGGGAGGTATGCTAGTTAGTGAATATTTACTGTCAGCCTCTGTCAATGACATGGGGGCCAGACTGGGGGTGCATTTTTGATTTCCTATCTAATGTTCAAGGTTATGTTTGATTAGGGTTAGGGATGGACTGTGCTTCAAACATATGGGGAACCTGTTCCTGCATGTGGGATCCTTTGTGACACATATCTGTCTTGCCAGCATGAACTATTTATGTTGGAAGTAAAGCATAAATCCTTTGAGCTAGTGATTCTGGTGCTATTCATCCATAAGCACTTGATCTGAGGATGCCATATATACCAGCTATAGATCACCTCTCAATAACCTGTAGTAGACTGAGTATAAATATAGGACTTTAAGGCAGTCTGTATAGGACAGTGTGTTAATACCTCAGATTCTCTTGACGAGGAGCCTTTGTCGGCATTCCAACTGTTGCATATGGCTGCTAAGATACATGCCAAAAGGAGCATTGTACTCAATGATGGGTCTGATAAGGACTGAATAAAGTGGTACTATAACTTCTTTGGAGCTAGAGGCCATGTCCTTATTTATAAGTTGGGTGACGTAGAATGACTTTGTTACTATCTTGGCTATGTGTTGATCAAAGGCCAGGTTACTGTCTGTACATATTCCCAGATACCTAACTACTGGGTCAACTCTTATAGGTGTCTTATCAATGGAGTAATTAACCTGGGTGGACTTCCCCCAAAAGGCATTATAATGCACTTTTTTGCATTGAGTTTTAATCCATGGTTTTGGCACCAATCATGTGTCTGTGTTAGACCCTCTTGCAGGTTGTTAGTGTCGTGGGGGGAATCTGTGATAGCTTCCAATTTGCAGTCAAATGCAAACTTGGTGAGCTAAAAGCCCTTGACATTAGCCTTGACCTTCAAGAAGTAGATGCCAAACAGGATCAGAACAAGCACTAAGCCCTGAGGTACTCCGCTGGTGACAGGTCTCTTGGTGGAGGTGGTCTCATCAATCTTGACTTCTTAGATCCTATCTGTGAGTTAGCTGGCAATCCAGTGAGTTATGTGGGGATTTATACAAGTTCAGTGCATTTGTCAACAATACCTGACTGCGGTATGTCACAAAAGGAAATACTGCCAGCACAGCTGTCTGGAATTTGTAAGTAATCATGTGTCATTTGTGAATATCCATATGATTCATATACTTGTCTTACAAATGTATTAGAACTGTATGTTATGTGTATATTAAACTGCTGGTACAGAAGTGTGTGTTGAACAGGGTTTGTACAGAACTGAGACTAGATGTGTGACCAGAGTGTACACTGCTGTTTTAGAACAGAAATGTATATAAACTGTTGTAGCTGTGTAAATGTATATGTTTTAACAGTGGGAACTAGAAAATAGAGAGTTAACTGGCAAAGCTTAAAAAAAAAGCTGAAATTAAATTGTTTTATGATTGTGCTATAAAAGTTAGTTTCAATGCAGCAAAGAGACAGGGTGTCTAGAACTAGGATGCCTTCTGCATTATTTTGTAAGTGTTTTACTGTATATGCCTTCCAGCAGCTGCAAAGATCTGAGAGATACAGTGGATATAAAAGTGTACACAACCCTGTTAAAATGCCAGGTTTTTGTGATATAAAAAAATGAGACCACAATAAATCATTTCAAAACTTTTCCCACCTTTAATGTGACCTATAACCAGTACAATTCAATTGAAAAATAAATAAATCTGTTGAGGAAAAATATAAAAAATAAAAAACATACAATAAGCTGGTTGCATAAGTGTGCACACCCTTAAACTTTTGATTTAATTACAGCATTCAGTCTTCTTGGGTACACACCTGCCATCAATTAAAGAGGCTCTGAGTAACCCCAAATAAAGTTCAGCTGCCCTAGTAGGATTTTCCTGACATTTACTCAGTTTCCTGCTACTGCAAAAGCCATGGTTCGCCTCGAGCTTACAAAGCATAAAAGGGATCTCATTGTTGAAAGGTATCAGTCAGGAGAAGGGTACAGAAAGTTTGCACAGCATTGGATATACCATGGAACACAGTGAAGACAGTCATCAAAAAGTGGAGAAAATATGGGATAACAGTGACATTGCAAAGAACTGGACATCCTTCCAAAATTGATGAAAAGACAAGACGAAAACAAGTCAGGGAGGCTGCCAAGAGACCTACAGCAACACTGAAGGAGCTGCAGGAATTTCTGGCAAGTACTGGTTGTGTATATATGTGACAACAATCTCCCATATTCTCCATATGTCTGGACTATGGGGTAGGGTTGCAAGATGGAAGCCCTTTTCTTACACAGAAAAACATCCAGGCCCGGCAAAAATTTGCAAAACAATACATCAAGTCTCCCAAAAGCATGTGGAAAATATGTTGTGGTGTGATGAGACCAAGTTTGAACTTTTTGGCCACAATTCCAAAAGGTACATTTGGTGCAAAAACAACACTTTGCATCATCAAAATAACACCATCCCCATGGTGAAGCATGGTGGTAGCAGTATCATGCTTTGCTGTTGCTTTTCTTCAGCTGGAAATGGGGCTTTAGTCAAGGTGAATGGAATTATGAACAGTTCCAAATACCAGTCACTTTTGGCCCAAAACCTTCAGGCGTCTGCTAGAACGCCGAAGACGAAGAGGAAGTTCACCTTTCAGCACGACAATGACCCCAATCATACATCCAAATCAACAAACGAATAGCTTCATCAGAAGAAAATTAACATTTTGGAATGGCCTAGCCAGAGCCCAGACCTAAATCCAGTAGAAAATCTGTGGGGTGACCTGAAGAGGGCTGTTTAAAAGAGATTCCCTTGCAATCTGACAGATTTGGAGCACTTTTGCAAATTAAATCAAAAGGTGCTTCAACAAAGTATTCATTTAAGGGTGTGCACACTAATGCAACCAGCTTATTTGTACGTTTTTTTATTTTTTATATTTTTTCTCTTAACAGATTTGTTTGTTTTCCAATTGAATTGTACAGGTTATAGGTTAAAGGTGGGAAAAGTTTTTAAATAATTTACTGTGGTTTCATTTTTTTTATATCCACTTTATTTATTTTTCACAGGGAGATGCTAAAATGCAGGCAGTTTCTAGCAATGGGGGTTTCACCTGGGATAGTCAGATGACAAAAGTGATGTCATGCTGTAAGTATCCCAGCAGCAATATTTGAGATATTAATTTAATAACTCTGTGAGAGAGAGAGAGAGAGAGATGGTGTTTTGTATTTTGGCTTTGACCTGGAAACATCCAGTCACCACTTTTGCTTGCCTGTTGTTCTGTAAGTAAATTTTAGGGCAAAGTAACTCTTTTTTTAGATTCAGATAGGAATATAGTAAAGAATAGCTTAGATGTTTTCTTAATTTATTTGAGACTGTCCTGCAATGTTCTTTTAAATATTTCCTCTGATTTTGCACTCTGAAGTTACTGTGATCATTTATTGAGTATTCTCTAGTTCTTTTAGTATTATTAAATATATTTAAATCCATCCTTGTAGCTGATATTTGTGAGACATATTTAAGCTCTTAGAGTATTTTCATATCTATTTGGTGACACTGTGCGACAGTCCTAATAGCCTTGTCTCTTGGTCAAACTAATATTTGGATTAGTAAGTAACATTACACAATAAGATTGGACACCATTTGCTAAGAGCCTTAAAGTAGCTGATAAGGATCTGGCTGATGGCAGTGAAAACTACTTTATAGTCTGGGCAGACGGGGGCATAGCTAGTAAACCTGTGCCAGTGTTACCCAGGTGTGTGTGTGTGTGTGTGTGTGTGTGTGTGTGTGTGTGTGTGTGTGTGAGTGTGTCTATAAATCAAATCTCAAAGTGTGTGTGTGTGTGTTTGTGTGTGCGTCAGCTAATTGGGCAGGGATATGAAGCACTGATTGGACAGACAGGGTGCTGGAGGTGTTTGCTTAAACACTCTGCTGAGGTCTCAGCTCTGTAGCTGTGCCAGTGGGGAGTCTTATTGGGGATCTGGAGAAAGAGGGCTAAACCAGCCCCAGACTGACAGTGGTTTCTGTGTGCTCTTAAGTGAAATTGCACTTTACTGTGTGTGTACTTGTCATCCTTCCAATGTGCACGTCCCCCATTGTTGCCAGTGGTGAGGATTGAGGCTCCTTGATTACTGGGCCAGTGCAGGGGCATCACAGGATATTGTATCAAATGCCTTAGCCTTGGTGAAACTGTCAGAGAAGTCTACCCGGTTAACTAGGCATGAACTTCTGTTGACTAAACCAAACTGGTATGGGTTCAGTATCTGCAGGTTGCCAATGTCTTTCTTGATCATTTCCATGATAATTCATTCCAGGGATTTGCATATTAGACTAGTCAGACTAATGGGTCTTTGGTTTCTGGGGTTGGCTGATGGCCCACCCTTGTGAAGAGGGGATAACTGTTGCAGTCCTTCAGTCACGCGGTATGTGTCCTGTTTTGGCTGTAATTGAAAAGTGACTCAAGTGGTCCTGGTAGGTCATTTTTCAAGCTATTTAATATGCAACCTGGAATATTGTCTGGGCCCAGTGAGGTTATATTTTGAGTTTAGCAAGTGCTGACATGACCTGCTCCCTGTTGATGGTTGTGCGGGATTACACTAATATGGATTTCACTCTGTGAAGTAAAAGGAGAGTGGGGAGTGAAGTTTGAGCTGAATTTGTCAGCCAGCAGATTCGCTGTGTCACTCTGCTCATTGAAGGTTATAGCATTTACCACCAGTTCAGCACACTGTTATGTGTCACCTTTAAGGTTTTGGGCATAGCTGTAGAAGTTCTTGTGGTTGTCTTTTGCCTAGTGTCACATAGACTGCTAAGAGAAGACTTATGCCTCACCTACAGAACAGTATCAGATCCTGCTTTGATGAAGCTGCTGCACATCCATAAATCCAATGAGACAAGATTAACTTGCTCTAAGGATCTTAACCTAGCCCGTGATATTAACAGGACATGCTGCATAGATAGATATGTCTACCAGAGGTTGGCACTCCTCTGGAACAAACCCCCAATTCATGTAAAACAGAGCTCCTCAATGACCTTATTTAAGCGTAACCTGGAAATTTGTATGGGGAAACAGTAAATTTAAACCGGGAGTTTCAGTTATGTCCCTCTTAGGGGCAGCCACTGCTGATCTTAGATTCACACACAAATGTAGACTATATATCTTGGTCCATAAGGGAACAAGGGTATAACATGGCTAGGCTTGTTGAGGCCTTAGGGCCAATAGCCTAGTAATTTCCTATAATCCTATGATCCCATGTATTACTACAAGTCTCCTCACAAAATGGATCTACTTACACAAGATCAGGGATGTTTGATATAACTCGTTGCAGATCAACTTCAACTGACTGCACTGGATGATAAGGTCTTAATTCCCTTTAGGCACCTGTTAACTGAGGATATGCAGCAGGTACTAATGGAGGCAAGAAAGTTTGCTACTAGAAAATCATATATTAGCAAATAGAAGAGGTTTTCCTGTTGGTATCAAGAGCATAATTATCACCCATTGACAGTGTTTTTCTTTTCTTTTTTATTTTTTTTTTTTTGGTTTTACAATATTTGTGCGAGTTACTCTTATGGCTTTTCTTACTCCTCTATCAAGGTACATTTATTGGCCATTTCAGCATGTTTGCCAGTGGAGCATCTTCTAATGCATTCTTATGTTAAAATATTTTTGAAAGGGGTTTTCCATAAGATGCCTCCAAGAAAAATGGTGGCCCCTCCTTAGGATCTTAATTTTGTGTTAGAGAAGCTAAAACTTGCTCTATTTGAACCAGCTAACCTGGCTGACTTAAGGCTCTCTACATGGAAAACTGTTTTACTTTGTACTCTGACCTCTACAAGAAGAGAATCTTATGTTGCATCAACCCTATCTCATTTTTCCAGAGAGACAAGGATTCTCTGAAAAATATTCCTTCTTTTATGCCTAAAGTGGTTTCCAATTTTACTTTGTCAAATTATCCATCTCCATGTTTTTTCCTGAACCTAAAAAAACAGGGAGAAAGGATACTCCATCCCTTGGATGTTCACAGACAAGTTGGGTACTATCTTGGCAGAAATAAAGTTTTCAAATCTTTGTATCACTTGGTTAATTTCTTACGAAGGTAAGAAGAAGTGACAACCTGTGTCAAAACAGACTATTTCCAAACAATTGTCTAAGGCCGTTTTACTTTTTGTTATACTTACATTTTGGAAAGGACTGAGTTTTAGAAGTCGTCTAGAACCAGCAACTTGGCCTCTCTTCATGTGTTTACAAGGCATTACAGGCTTGATTCCATCTGTAGGTCTAGATCAGGCTTTTTTAGGAACAATCTCCAGGGGCTTCTGGACTCTTTCCCCTTCAGGCTACTGCAGCAGTGATGAATGTGATGAATGTATATTTGTGTAAGTAAACTCAACATAATTGTAAACATTTGAATGATCACTGCTGCAGTAGCCGCTCCCTCCATCCTCTTTTGGTTTGTTGTTTATGCCAGGTTGTGGACACCTATTTTGTTTTTCCAAGCTTTGTCCTGTCAGGACTCAGCATCCCTCTTGCAGTTAACATGAAAGCTCTGGCTTGGCACCCAAACTTATCTTTATAGACTGTTCAGCTTGGGCTGCCTGATGGTCTGAGTGCATGGAAGGTGCCCTGAAACTTTACAAGGTGGCCGGCTGTTATATCCTTGGTAGCATATAACCCATATAGCTAAGACTACTGCAGCAGTGGTTCTTTGAATATCTACTGTTATCGTAAGTTTACTTACATGACTGTACATTAGCTCATTCGCAGTCTCAGAAAATTTCATGAACTGTGGTGCACTATTTTGCAACTGTAGCATTTGCTCATAGGCAACAAAAATAGGTAAAAATTATCAGTCAGTAGTTTGGGAACAGTTCTTTTTAAATGCTCATTATTAAAGGTGTTACATAAATATACTTTTTATAAAGGTTGATATGATGTTGTCCCGTCTCGCCTTCATTCTGTACTGGTGGGTTCAGAACCGATCCTCAGTTCTGACTCGGCCATTTACAAAAGCTCGAGGACTCCAACTAGCTTGTGGCTTACTCCCTATCCCATGATGCTCTAGGGAATTCCCCAGATCTCATTTGCCGCTAAACAGATCAGGTGTTTTTCAACTGGCTTTGGCTAAGTTTACCTTTGAATTGTTATATTATACCTTTAAACTTGTATTTCCTTTCTTTAAAAAAAAAAAATTTTGTGCTAGACATCTTAGTTAATTTTTTGACTTTGTAAATCACAGTATTAGTCTGTGTCCGTTGCTTGCTGTTTTTTCTCTGAGGCATCGTTTTATCTCAAGGCCTACAGTTTCGTCCCTATCCTGGCTTCTGTGTGTGTGTGTGTGTGTGTGTGTGTGTGTGTGTGTGTGTGTGTGTGTGTGTGCGTGCGTGTGTGTGTGTGTGTGCGTGCGTGTGTGTGCGTGTGTGTACTTTAAACTGCAGTTATTTGAGCTGTGGTGTTTAGTTTTTTGGGATAATTTTAGCCTATAAGGATGTTCTTCATCTCACATTGCTGCAGTCCTTACATGTGGGTAATCCGCTGTCCTCGGTCGGCCCGAATACCAAAGTATAAGGCTGACGTCGGTCATGGGCGCTTAGATCTGACATCAGAGCATCAGGGTATTAAAGCGCATGACCGACGTCATATCCTCAGTCTTTTTTGCCGCATGGTCCGATGCAGAAGCAGCGTTTGCAAGTGCCGTTCGGCGTTCTGAAATTTTCGTATTCGGAGTTTCAGACCGAATCCAAGTTGGGCTAAGTACCCCGTTGGGGAATATTTTTGTTTTTTCTTGCCTCAGTCAATTCCGGATGTCAGAAAAAGTGAATAATTGTATTTCTTGTGGGAAACAGATACCGCATAGGGATTACCACTCTCTTTGTATTCCTTGTTTGGGACCTGAGCACGGCGTGAGTCGGGTGTCGCTTTGTGCTAGGTTTAATAAGCGCACCATTAAGCGTAGGTTAGATTGCGCTAGGCTTGTCTTGATGGCGGTGTAATTATAATATGCCGTCGGATCCTCCGACGCCCGCTACCGGGAAGAAGCGCAAAGACAAATCTTTAAAGTCCAGACAAGATGAGTTGTCCGTTCCGGACGCCGGCTCTTTAGAAACTACGGTGGAATCTGTGGATCCAGCCGAGGTTTCAGTTGAGTCTCAGGGGGAGGCTTTAATTTTGCAGGATGTGACCTCTCAGGAGTCAGGTCAGGCTGAGGGGGCCTCTCAGGTTGCTGTTCTCCCTTCCTTGCCTAAGGTGGTTAGGCCTTCTCCTTCTGTTTCTAAGGCTCCTTCTAAAGGCAGGCCTGGTTTGCCTTCCACGGGTGTCAGTCCTAGTTCTGCAGGTTCTGTGCCTAAAAAACACATGCTTAAAATGGCAGAAGATTTAATTTCTTTAATCGGAGGTTCTATGCCCCCTCCTGATAAGAGGCCTAGGGTGGAGCCAGAGGTGGAAAGTTTAGAGCAGGCTTCAGATTACTCAGAGTCTTCGGCTGAAGACATTCAGGATTTTCCTCCTTATTCTGATTCAGACGCAGAGGATTCCACTCCCTCTGCTTCTCCTCCAGAGGATTTTTCTTTTTCAGAAACCCTGCATTCCATGAGGGAACATTTTAAATGGGAAGGTCAGGATTTCTCAGATTCCCGAAAGAGGCTTAGGGAATTTTTGTTTTACCACAACATAGGCCCTTGGCTATACCTCCTGTTTTGGATGTTGTTCAAGGCGTTTTCTCCGAGGCTTCCTTAATCCAGACTCTCTGCCTCCTGCCAGTTAAGCCAGACAGGTATTACAGAGTACCTGAGGCTCATAAATATCTGTATAAGAGTCCAAGGGCTGACCCAGAAACTATTAGCCAGGGACCTTAGGGTGTCAGGGCTTCTGTTGTAAAGAATCCAGTTCCTATTGATAAAGATGCTAGAGCTTTGGATAGATGGGGTAAGAAAGTGTATACCTCTTCCACTTTAGCAATGAGGGCTTTGAATTGCCAGTTTCATATGTTGAAGTATCAGAATTTTCTTCTTACTCAACTAAAATCTAAAGTAGATGCTTTGGCAGAGGGCATAGAGTGTAAAGAATTACAGGATTTGGTACATGCCTCTGAACAGGTGGGTAAGCATTCTTTACAGTGTGGTTTCGATGCTTTACAGGCTTCTTCCAGGGTGGCTGCCACTGGTTCAGTTATTCGCAGGCACGCCTGGCTTAAGGATCAGAATTTGTCAGAGCATGTTAAAACTAGAATTTTGGATGCTCCTTTGCAGTCTGAAGTTTTGTTTGGTTCTCCTGTGGAATCTGTCTTGAAGAAAATGGAAGACAAGGCTAAGTCTATGCAGACTGTTAAAGATTTTTTGCAGGTGCAGCCTCCTAAGTTTAGCAGGAATTGGCCTACTAAAGGATGGGCTTATCCTTCTTCTGATTCACAGTCTAGGGGTAGATCTAGACGTGGTAGGGGCAGAGCTCAGAGTACTTTCAGGCCTAGGACGTGGAGTTCACCTGCACAATCTACAGGTGAGGGCAGGGGCCAGTCCTTTCGTAAACAGGCCCAATGACCTGCATTTTCAGCTGCCAGATTCTTCCTGTCTGGCAGCTCCTTTGGGAGGAAAGTTGGCACTCTTCAAGCAAAACTGGCTTTTGGTCACCCAGGACAAATGGGTGTTGGACATTATAGACCGAGGCTACAAGTTTTATTTCCATACATTGCCTCCTTTCAAAGGCATGCCAGACGTTCCTCCTCAGCAAAGGGTAGAGGCTCACAAGCAGATTTCTTTACTTCTTCAAATGGGGGCAATACAGCAGGTCCCTCTGTCGGAAGTGGGCCTAGGATTTTATTCTCGCCTGTTTCTAGTACCAAAGAAAGGAAACACTTGGAGACCGATTTTGGATTTATCTATTCTCAACACATACCTAGACATTCCAAAATTCAAAATGTTGACGTTGCAACAACTTCTACCTCTGTTGGGCAAAGATGGGGTTGGGAGGGTGGCCTAATGGTTAAGGTGTTTGCCTTACAAACACAAGGTGTGGGGTTTGAGTCTCACAAAGAATAATTGGCTAGGCTTAAAATGGCTCGCAAGGGCAGTTAGCTTAGTACTAATCTATGAATCTATGAATCTATGAATCACTGGATGGTAACTCTGGATCTCAAAGAGGCTTATCTTCATGTTCCTATCAGGCCCAGTTGCAGGAGGTACCTGCGTTTTCGGGCTGGGACTTTACATTATCAGTTCTCTGCATTGCCCTTTGGCTTATCTACTGCACCCAGGGTGTTCACAAAGGTTCTGGCTCCAGTGATAGCCTTCTTACGGATAAAAGGAATACAGGTTTATCCTTATTTGGACGATTGCCTGATTCTTGCTCAAGACAAGTACGAACTTCTTCATCATCTACAGTATGTGATGGCAGTGTTAAGGTGCCTAGGGTATTCTGTGAACGAAACAAAGTCCAGTCTAGTACCCTCTCAGGAAATGTGCTTTCTGGGTGTGAGACTGAATACAGCTTCCCAGATGGCCTTTTTGACCCCGGACAAGCAAAAGAACCTTACTCTTTACTTCCATCAATTGTCTCTACGGTCCAGGCTGACTGCAAGGACATTCCTTCAAGCCTTGGGGTTCATGGCATCTTGTATTCTGGTGCTTCCCAATGCCAAACTGCATATGAGGAAGCTACAATGGAATCTCAACAATGTATGGACACAACACTGCCAAGATCTGGACACTGTCATTCAAATAATACCTTGCATTCAAAAGGAATTTTTGTGGTGGGCTCAGGAATGTCACCTAAACAAGGGACTCTCTGTGACCTGACCAGAGGCGAGTCAGATTTTAACGACAGATGCCTCGGACAAGGCTTGGGGAGCACACCTCAATGGAAAATGGGTGCAAGACACGTGGCCTGCCAGACTTCAACATTTACATATCAACTTGAAGGAGATGTTAGCAGTCCAATTTGCATTAATGGCTTTCAAGGATTTACTTCACCCAGGGCAAGTGTTGGTTCTAACAGACAACACAACTGTCATGTGGTACATCAACAAGCAAGGGGGAACCCATTCGTACCCTCTTTGCAGGCAAGCAATGATTTTGTGGGAGACTGCTCTCAGTTTACACCTCAATCTTCAGGCAAGATTTCTACCAGGAGCACAGAACTCCTTAGCAGATGTTTTGAGCAGACAGATAGTGGATCCCCACGAGTAGAGATTGGATCCTCATGTATTTCGAAAATTGACAGTGATGTGGGGAACTCCAGACATAGATCTGTTCGCTTCTCCACTAAATTTCCAGTTGCCAAAGTTTTGCACAAAAATGTTTCATCCCACAGCTTGGAAAGTGGATGCTCTATCATTCAGTTGGAGCAATCTTCACGTCTATGCCTTTCCGCCTCTGCCTCTCCTCCCCAGGGTACTCTTGAAGGTCAGACAAGACAAGCCCTCCATGATACTAATAGCTCCAGATTGGCCTCGACAGCACTGGTACCCTCTGCTGAGGAGTTTAGTACGGGAGCCTCCATGGCCTTTGCCTTCGATTCCGCACCTTTTGTCACAGGAGGGCAATCATTTCCTCAATGTCAGGATTCAGTCCCTGCATCTAACAGCCTGGCGTATTCTGTTCTAGAACCTGGAGGGTCGCAGCTTCCACAACCAGTTTTGAATGTTATTTTGGAGGCCAGAAGGCCCAGTACAAGGAAAGTTTATGCTGATAAATGGAGGAGATTTTTAATTTGGAGCAAAGCAAAGGGCTTTGATGTTTCCAGGCCTGATTTAAGTGTTTCTCTTCAATATCTTACAGAATTATTGGACAAAGGTTTGTCTTTCTCCTCTATAAAAGTTCATGCTGCAGCCATTTCTGCTCACTATGACTGTGACCCTCCATTATTCTCTCATCCTTTGTTTAAGCAATTTCTTAGAGGGGCAAAGAACATAAGACCCCCACGTAGAGCTCCTACTCCTGCCTGGGATCTCAATTTTGTGTTGGAAAAACTTACTTTACCTCCTTTTGAACCTGCAGCTTCTGCTGAGTTAAAGTTTTTGTCTTGGAAGACTGCTTTTTTGTTGGCCATTACGTCTGCTAGAAGGGTTTCTGAATTACAGGCTCTTATGGCAGTTGAACCATTCCTAATTTTTCATAAGGATAGGGTATCTCTGCGTACTAATCCTACTTTTATGCCTAAGGTGGTTTCAAATGTGGCCTTGAACCAATCAATTCATTTGCCTACTTTTTATGCAGATCCCCAAAATAAAGGGGAGAAAATGTTGCACACTTTGGATATTCACAGGCAGTTGCGTTATTATTTGAGCAGGACTAAAGGGTTCAGACAGTCTCAGCAGTTGTTTGTTTCTTTTGCTTTGAGTTCTCAGGGGAAACCTGTTTCAAAACAAACTATTTCTAAGTGGATTGGCTTTTGTATTGCTTTTTGTTATTCTCATCATGGTAAGGAGATTCCGGCTGGAATCAGACCTCACTCCACTAGAGCTACTGCCACTTCTACAGCTTTTTTAAGGGGAGTAGCTACTAAAGACATTTTGGAAGCAGCTACTTGGAGTTCAGTGCATACTTTTTCTAAGCATTACCACCTTCCTCTTTATTCCAAATCTAGGGCTGGATTTGCCACTGCAATTTTACAGGGCATTTTGGCAGCTCCCAATGCTTTATGATTTTGCCAGCCTCCCTTTACCTCTGCTTTGGGATTCTACCCATATGTAAGGACTGCAGCAATGTGAGATGAAGAACATAGTACAGTTTTGTACCTACCATAAATGTAGATGTTCGAAGATCCACATTGCTGCAGTCCAATTTACCCTCCCTCCTTCCCCTCTGTAGTTGGTATGGTTGTATGGTTTGGGTGGTAGCTGTTATTTGTACATGCCTTTTGGGAAGTATTCTATTTTTGGCTGTGGCCTTTCTTTTTAGGGCCTTCTGACATCTGGGGCAAGAAAAGACTGAGGATATGACGTCGGTCATGCGCTTTAATACCCTGACGCTCTGATGTCAGATCTAAGCGCCCATGACCGACGTCAGCCTTATACTTTGGTATTCGGGCCGACCGAGGACAGAGGATTACCCATATGTAAGGACTGCAGCAATGTGGATCTTCGAACATCTACATTTATGGTAGGTACAAAACTGTACTTTTTCTTGTACTAAACCTTTCTATTCCAAATATCATTGCATGTGTGTTGGTTATTTACTGTTGAACCCTTTTCCCAGAGTCACTTGTTTAAATTAGAGAGCAGCTCAGCCCATTTAAGGTAGAGAGTTTTTTTCCTGTGTGGTGTGTTATTTGTTCTGACAAAAAAAAAAGTTATTTGTTGTTTCTTCTGCTTCTATCTAAGTAGCTCATTTAAGTTAGATAGTGCTTTAGTCTGTAGATAGTAGAGAGTTATTACTGTTGTTAATTTGTGTTGTTTTTCCTGGTTAATATGTCTAAACAATTAAAAGACACTAAACCCTCTGGGTTTAAGAAATGTTCTAAGTGCTCTAAGAAAATGTCTTTGACTGGGAGCCATACTGAATGTGTATACTGCTTTGGGGCAGTACACTTGGAAGAGTCATGCTCTGTATACCACTCATTTAGTTCAAGGGTTCTCCTTGAAAGGAAAAATAAGCTGATACTGAGGGGATTGTTGAAAATTCTTTTTCAGAAGCATTAGAAGAGGGTCAGAGTGCATCAAAACAAACCTCTTTCCCTCCTTCTACATTTGGAAAATCAAGTAAAATATCTTCATCCTCTTCAGATCAATCTGGACCTTCTAATAAAGTATCGAAAATGACTTCATCAGACTCTAAATTTGTCGGGCCTGAAAAACCATCTACCTCGGCCCCTCCTGTTCCGGAGCCATTGATATTGCAGACTCTGAGCTGGTCCCCTGTCCTGGAGCCAGTTTCTCTGACTAAGATCGCCAATATTACAAAGGTCGAGATCTCCTGCCCCCTATTCTCGATCCTCCAGGAGTTTGTCAGAAGATGATGTGGATTGCATGGTGCAGAGGCTTTTAAGTACACCGGTGCTAGCCAAACTATTGTCTGACCCTATCCAGAGGGTTTCAAAACCAAGTGGACATACCCCATCATCATTGATTTCCCCTCCGACCTGCATTGGGGCCCCGGAGCCAAAATGCATGGAGCTGATCGTAGTGGAACTGTCGGAGCAGAGACCTGTTCCATAATCTTTGGCTCCAACTTCTGCCACAACTTCCTCTGTGCCATCTGAGCTCGAGGAGTCTAGGAGCCAACGCTGTCCAGTCGGGTCCGGGGAGGACAGTCGGATCAGACAGTTGTCGGATCTGAACTTGCCTCTTGGGGCCTACATCAGCTTCAGAGCCAATCCCTTTGGTGCCGGGGAAACCTTCTAGTTCTTCGGAACCAGAAGGAACTTGCCTCTCGTGGCCTACATTAGCTTTGGAGCCAACCCCCTTGGTGCCGGGGAAACCTTCTAGTTCTTCGAAACCGGGAACTTCCTTGGCTCATGGGCAGGGGGCTTTTGAGGCGATGAGGAGAGTGCTGTCCCGACAGGCAGCCCCACTCTCCAATCCAGTCATTCCTCCCCCAAAAAGGCACCAGTGTCCGTCTCAGCACAACTGATTCCACACAGATGTGGAGACCCAAGGCCTCAGGATGCCCCAGTGGGTGAACCCCTCTCTTCCGAAACCTCTCCAGAGTGCCCTTCTGAAGAGGTCCCTCACAAGAGATTATGCAAAAGGAAGCATCTGGACTCCCCAGAGGAGTCAATCACATTTGACACAGACCTCGATGAGTCAGAAGGGTCCCCGCGGTCGCCCTGTGAGGATGTCTCCTTTGCAGACATCCCTGAAATTGTTAACCAGACAGGCGGGTGGAAGCCCATCAACCTTCTGATGAGGAGTCTGTCCACCTGAAGGCTTTTGGGTCTCACCCTTCTGTCATTTGGGTGTCTCCGCCTTTCGATGAACTTATGGATTTACTTTGTCGAAAAGCCTGGGAGTCTCCATATTCCATGGAGCCTGTTCTCCGGATGCCAAATAAATTCATCACATCCCCAGGGTAAAACATTCCTAACAAAAGGTGTCCCAGTAGATGCTATGGTGGTGGCTGCGGCCACCAAGAAGGAATTGTCAGAGACGTCCTCATCTGTCCATCCTCTGAACAAAGAGTCATGGACGATGGACAGATATGGAAAGCGTATGTTTTCTTCAGCGACCTTTACTCTCAGGTCCCTGAATTATCTTACACAGTTTTCACGTTGCAGAGAGATCTCCTGAAGGAGTTAGGAGATACTCTCCAGGGTTTAATAGCTGCAGGGGTATCAGATAAAGTGCCCTCTCATAGGTTCATAGGTTCATACTAGGCTATCTGCCCTAGGGCATTTATAAGCCTAGCCAGAGTGTGGTTGGCTTTCGCCACCCATTTTAAATTAATTTTGCTATGCCTTTTTTTGAGGTTAGTATACTGTGCCTCTGTCTAACAGTGACACAGAAGTGATAGCCAGGGTAAACCTACGATCTCCCATCCACTCATCAAGATTCCTCTTGAAGAGAGTCAATGTGGGACTCTGCCTAACCTGGACTGGGATTTTATTCCAGAGTGAAGGGAGCCTTTGGGTTATGAATCTGTCCCTCCAGCATGTCCTATTTATTTCAGTGCTGAGGTTCAAGTCTCTCGAGCGCGTAGCTCGATGGGATTTGGATTTTCTGAGGTGCAGCATGTCCATTAATTCCGGGTTGGACATGGCTTTATACGTCAGGCACAGATCGCCTCTGAGCAGGCGGTATGCCACTGAGTAGAGCTGGAGTTTATTTAACCGGGCAGCATATGGCATCTGTTTGAGCCCTTTGATCCTCTTGGTGAGGTACCTTTGGGGTCTTTCCAGTTGCTGCAGGTGTCTGGTAAGGTACATCCCAAAAGGGGCATTGTACTCAATTATGGGCCTGATAAGGGATGAGTAAAGAGGTACGATGACCTCCCCTGATCTAGATGTGAATCCCTTCATGATTAGGTGGGCTATATAAAATGTTTTTCTAACCACTCTGGCCACGTGGTTGTCAAATGAGAGATTGCTATCAACTTGGGTCCCCAGGTCCTTAATGACTTCTTCTGTACTTAATGGATTACCACCTATGTGGTAATTTGTGGGCACTTTGTTTTTGCCAAAGGGGATGACTATACCCTTTTTGGCGTTTAGCTTGAGGCCATGGCTCTGGCACCAGTTGTCTGTTTCTATGAGGCCCTTTTGGAGGATACTTGTGTCGGCTGGAGAGTCGATTATGGCGCCCAGTTTGAAGTCATCTGCGAACTTGGTCAGCCACAGCCCTTCCGTGTTGGCCTGTACCGCCGAGAAATATATACCGAACAAGAGAGGTCCCAGGACTGAGCCTTGTGGGACGCCACTTGTAACTGGTTTGGAGTCTGACATGGCTCCAGCAATTCTAACCATGTGGGTTCTGTCCTTGAGCCAGTTTGCAACCCATCTAGTGACATAGGGGTTTATATTTAAGCTGGTGAGCTTATCTATAATGCTGGGGTATTGTATCGAAGGCTTTTGCGAGGTCCAGGTAGGCTGTGTGGACCACCTTCCCTTCGTCAATGGCCTTGGTGACTGTTTCAAAGAAATTGACCAGGTTTAAGAGGCAGGATCTGCCCTTAACAAAGCCAAACTGGGTAGGATCCAGTGTCTGTAGGTTCCCAATATCTTTATTTATGAGGTCCATGATGATCCTTTCCATAGCTTTGCAGACCAAGCTAGTCAGGCTTATGGGGCGATAGTTTCCAGGATCCGTTGAGGCACCACCTTTGTGGAGAGGGACCACTGTTGCTGTACGCCACTCTTTGGGTACATATCCTGTAGTAAGGCTGAGATTGAACAGTAGTTTTATGTTTGGGTTTAGCTGTTCTTGGAGTTCATGTAGGACGCAGCCCAGGATACCGTCTGGTCCCATTGATGCTGTGTTTTTTGCTTTGGAGAGGGCGGCTCTTACCTGAGCATCTGAGATGTCAGGGGGGCAGCACTCTGCTGGGATAGATATTTACCCTTTTGGTGGGGGGGGGAGGGGAGTTTGCACTGAACCTGTCAGCTAGGATGTTGGCAATGTCTGTGGGTTCAGTGTATTTCTTTGTCATTTTGGACTAATTCTGAGCATATCTGGGAATTACCACCCAGGTTCCTAACATAACTAAAGAAAGCCTTGTGATTATCCTTAGTGTCCTGTGCAATTTTTCTCTCGAAGCTGGCCTTAGATGATTTTATGAGTGCCAGTAGTTTTTTGCTAATACTGATCAGAGATGCCTTCCCTTTTTGGAATTTTGCTCTATCATTTAGTAGCTTCCTCCTTCTATTGTATAGTTTGTTTATGGCTGGGGTCCACCAGACAGGACATCTGCCTTTGGAGGATTGGGCCTTGGTTTTATTTGGGATCGCATGATCCATGCATTCCTGAAGGTGTTCTTAGAATGCGTTTATAAAGGATTCTGCGGTCTGGGCCGTATTTTCCAAAGGCCCGGGGGCTTTGAAGGATTCCACCTCGGTTTTGAGGAGTGTGAAATTTGCTTTAGAGAAGTTTTTCATTGTGGTTTTCTGGGCAGGGGGTGGGGTCGGGATGTGAATATCCAGTGAGATTAGTTTATGGTCTAATCTTACCAGTGAGGGATACACTTCTGGTCTGGAGCATAGAGTCCCCATGTTGGTGATGATCAGGTCCAGTATGTTTTCCCCTCTTGTGGGAGTGGTAACAAGTTGTTCCATAGCATTTGAGTTTATAATTTCTAGGAACCTTTGGGCTAGGGTGTTGGAGCTAGAGTAATGCTCCCAGTCTATGTTTGGGTAGTTGAAGTCGCCCAGTATAATGGTGTTTAGAGAGACCTTCATATTTTCCAGTGTTCTCAGAAAGGCCGAGTGGGGTTCCTGGGTTAGGGAGGGTGGTCTGTAACAGGCTATAAACTGGAAGGCAGTTTTACCCACTGTTAGTTGCACATGGATAGTCTCTGATGCTTTGTGCTGTGCCACCAACCTGGAGGTGTGGGTATCTTTGATGAATATTGATACTCCCCCTCCTTTTGTGGGTCGATCCAAGTTTTGGGGCTGAAAAGCATGGTATGAGGTATAACCTGGTAGTGCTGGGGTGCTCTCGGGAGCCTTGAACCAGGTTTCTGTTACTGCACAGATATCGATGTTCTCCATGCTAAGGAGAGTTTCGTCGTGCATCTTGAGGTTTAGACTTCTGGCGTTGAGTAGCATTACTCTTAGTTTCTTATCCCTTGTGATACCTATGGAGGTGGGTTTGTCTTGTGAGCCTCGCCTAAAAAAGGCACTATGGGGGTAGCAAGAGCCTTTGCCAATATCCGAAAGCCCAGGGGTGACAGGTGCAAGCCGTCCCTAGCGAAGCATCGTGGCTTGTCGAAAATGTCATCCGAGGCTGACAGGCATTGGATCCCCTTTGAATGACACCAATACTTAAGCCAATTGTTGAAATTGATCATCTTGTCTTCATATTGTGGCATCATTCTTGGTGAGGGTAAGATGCTACTCAAGGTCAGGGTCATACTGGCCTGGGCCACATGCTCAGAGAGCTCCTCTATGTCTCTTTTCATGTAGTCCTGGGAGGTACGTCTCAGGTCATTCACACCAGCATGGACAATGACTGAGTCATATTTGTACTTGCCTTGGAGTGACCTGAGTGCTTGTGTTATGTGGCGGATCCTAGCGCCCGACAGGCAGCTCACCGTGACTTTCTCCTTGTTCAGCCTGGTGAGCGGGACGTCAGTGTGCCTGACGATAGAGTCACCTATTACAAGTGTATCAGGTGTGTTGTTTAGCCTTAAGGGCTGTGACTGTTCGGCACACTGGCTTTGTGAGCTATGTGTTGCACGTGTTTTGTTTTGGGGTAGCGGTTGCTTGGGTGTCTGCTTTGGAGGTCTCTGCTTAGGCAGATTTTTATTTAGAGCCTCCGAGTATGTTTTTGTGTGTTTATGTGTTTGGTTTGCTGTCGTGGTAGGTCTATGTGAGTGTGGAATTGTACTGAGTGTGGTTTCCTTCTCCTCCTGACTGGTTACGCCAGTACTGAGTTGAGAGAGCTTAGCCTCCAGTTTGGCTATATGGATGCATTTCTCACATGTGTTGGAATTTGTTGGGAGGAGGAGAGGGTTGTCTGTGTACATGAGGCAGTTGTAACATTGCCTCAAAATTCCCAGATTCACCAGCTGGACCGGAGAGAAGATTGACACCTGACCTTTGGACATGCTAGAATAGTATTGGGAATTCCTTTATAATTGAAAAAAAAGGGCCAGTGGGGAACAAGGTACTCAAGAGGACTTTGTGAGAGTGTAGTGCTTTTAATTTTTTAGTGCTGACTTATATAATTGCTTTAGTGAGCAAGTGCCTTTAGTGAGCAAGTGCCAGGTAACTTAAATGCAATGTGTTACAGGTAACTTAAATGCAAAAACAACAAACAGTAACTTTCTTTTAAGTGAAACAAGGAAATGAGTACAGTAAGTAATGCAGATATCACTAAGGATCCACAGAAGTGCTGAAAAGCTGCATTTTAGGTGGTATTAGCGTTTCAGGGAAATAACAAGTAAACAAACAACAAGCATACAAACAGAGCTAGATTCAGCAGGCCTGGATCTAGTCTATGCTACAGCAAACAAGGTGTACCAATTTCAGTAAGAAACAGTTGAAACATGCAGGCACTATAAGCCTTTAACCAGAAATTCCCAGCTCTGAAGGGCAGAGTCCAGCCTCTCCTCCCACAAGAGTTAAGACCACAAACCCTCTTAATGTAAAATAACTGGCCTGAAGCCCAAGTGCTTAAACCAGAACTAATACACTTTTAGAATAACAGACACTGAGCCCTCAATCAGCAGTTCCCAACTTAGAAGGATGTAAGCTACCTGTCCTGCCACCACAGTGCAGGCCACAAACCTTCCTAATGTAAAATAACTGGTCTGAAGCCCAAGTGCTTAATCCAAAAGACTTAGAATGATAGCTACACTTTAATCAAGTTACTACCAAGCAGTAATACATACAATTGAATACTATGAAGAATGCCTGGATTAGTGTTCAAGTTATACAAACAAAGCTATATTCAGCAGGCCTGGATCTAGTCTACGCTACAGCAAACAAGGTGTACCAATTTCAGTAAGAAGCAGTTTAAATATGCAGGCACTATAAGCCTTTAACCAGAAATTCCCAGCTCAGAAGGGCAGAGTCCAGCCTCTCCTCCCACAAGAGTGCAGACCACAAACCCTTTTAATGTAAAATAACTGGCCTGAAGCCCAAGTGCTTAAACCAGAATTAATATACTTTTAGAATAACTGACACTGAGCCCTCAATCAGCAGTTCCCAACTTAGAAGGATGTAAGCTACCTGTCCTGCCACTACAGTGCAGACCACAAACCTTAATGTAAAACAACTGGTCTGAAGCCCAAGTGCTTAAACTAAAAGGCTTAGAATGAGTTATACCAATAAGTAATAAATACAACTGAGTACTTTTAAGGTGACGCAAAAGCAAAATAAAGTAGGAAGAAACACAAATACAGTAAAAGCAGATAATTTTTTTTTTTTCAGAAAAGTAGCAGAAACAGTAGTAAAAACAATTCAAATGCAGTGCAAGCTGGCACACTTGAGTATGTAGCAATATTAGTCCACACACAGTTTGAAAAAATGTAATTAAATTAAAAAGGACTAAAAGCAAGTGCAGAAAGGGTTTATTATGTAGAATGCAGTAAAGATATGGGACTGGGGAAGTGTCCTAGATCAAATCTAAAGTGGGGCGGGCACTGCAAAAGCCACCAAATTTAAACTACAACCAAGAACAGGGAGGGGGGTGGGGAAGACAGTTTCAACAGAGCTAGATATGATGAATCACAGTCCAAATTATAAAACCACAAAAAGTGCAGAAAATATGCTTAAATCAGCTTATGTCCAGTTGATGTATGCAGACAAATCTCAGTAGACAGCAACTCGATTTAAAATGATTACTAGAAATGTAACCAACACAGATTTTAATGTTACCAGAAACCCCCCAAGCTAATTAACACTTAAAGGAATTTCAAAGCAGTCTAACAACTACTGCGGAGCTTCAGAAACACACACAAGACAGTTTCAACAGAGCTAGATATGAGGAATCACAGTCCAAATTATAAAACCACAAAAAGTGCAGAAAATATACTTAAATCAGCTTATGTCCAGTTGATGTATGCAGACAAATCTCAGTAGCCAGCAACTCTATTTAAAATGATTCCCTTTCTGGGAAAAGCCAATTGGATGTGCTCTATAGATGTCCAGGATGCGTACTACCACATAAAAATAGACAGGCCATCCAGGAGTCATCTACGCTTTTGGCTGGGAGCCAGTCATTACCAGTTTTGAGCTCTGCCCTTTGGTCTCACTGCAGCCCCCACAGTGTTCTCCAAATGTATGGCAGTAGTTATGGCTCACCTGAGATATCTAGGATTCCGAGTGTTTCCGTATCTAGACAACTGGTTCCTAACTGCTACCACCAAGGATCTACTAATAGAAGCAAGAGACACCATTCTGAGACATTGCTTCCGTTTAGGGATCACAATAAACTATGAAAAAACTGCCTTATTGCAATCTCAACATATCGTTTTTATAGGCGATGATCTAGATACTACAAAAAAGTATTGTAAAGCTTCCCCCAGAAAGAGTTCAAGCCTTGCAGCTAGAGGTTACAGTCCTTCTTTTCAAAAGGAAGATTCAAACAAGGACAGTTTTAAAAGTACTAGGCATCATGGCAGCAGCTATAAACATAATTCCGTTAGCGTGGCTACACATGAGAATTTTACAGTGGCTGCTATTCACTCAGTGGTCCATGCAGGAACATCCAATGTCACATCAGATCATATTAACAGAATCTTGCAAGAGAAACCTCCGTGGCTACACTCCAATCAACTGACCTTGTTCCCTTTGTTCTTCCACAGTCGTTAGCCACAGTGACCACGGATGCTTCCCAGATGGGGGGGCATTATCAGGGAAGGACAGTCCAAGGCACTTGCCAGGATCAGAAGACCCACTTGCACATCAATATCCTAGAGATGAGAGTAGTGTTTCTTGCATTGCAAGCATTCCAAGACTCTCTTCTGACAGGAATGATTGCTATCCAAACGGACAACATGTCAGTTGTATGGTATATAAACAAACAAGGAGGAACCAGATCTTTACCCCCTTTGTTGAGAGGCACTGAGAGTATGGGAGTGGGCAACCTCCTCCCAACATTTTCTGGTAGCAATGCACATCCCGGGGAAATCCAACATGATAGCAGGCAAACTCAGCAGGGCAATACTGATGCCTCACGAGTGGTCCCTGAAACAAGACATAGCAGAAATGATTTTCCGAAAATGGGGCCAGCCTTGCTGCAGCCTTTTTGCCACATTCATGAACGCCGAATGCAGCAGCTACTTTGCCCTAATCCCTCCTCCGGGGCAGTACCCAAGGGATGCAGTTGTAAACGATTGGCCCTCGGGTCTCCTTTACACCTTTTCTCCTTTTCCATTGATACCCAAAGTTCTACAGAAAGCCAATGCATTGGGAAGGAGCTTAATACTTCTCACCCAATACTGGCCTCGTCAAATCTAGTTTCCCTTCTTGTGGCCTCATCTTTAGGAAGAGCCCTGGATTCTGGATCCAGTTGTGGGTCTACTGACTCACCTGTCGGGAAGACTCCATCCATCTGTGCAAACCCTCAAGTTGGCAGCATGGCTGCTTCAATTCCAAACATAGCCAGGCTACCTGACCTTTCACCTTCAGTGCAACATATCCTGATTTCTTCTCACAAAGCTTCTACTAGAAGATTATTTCTCAGTAAATGGAAAAGAATTTCCTCCTGGGCTTGGAAAATAATCTTGACCCTTTTTCTGCACCTATACCCTCCATACTGGAATTTTTAGTGAAGCTTTTTCAGGAGGGGGCAGCTGCAGCTACTGTTTGAGTTCAACTAGCCGTAATCTTGAATTTCCATTTTGGAGAGGGGGTCCAAATATTATGTCCCACAAACTTTGTAAAACTTTCTTGAGAGGTACTAACCTGTTAAAACCACCCTTTAAACCACCTCTACCTCCATGGAACCTAAATTTTGTATTATCCCATATAATCCTTTCCCCCTTTTAGCCCGCATAATTCTGTGACCTAAAGTTTTTAACCCGGAAGACGATTTTCTTAGTAGCAATCACTTCAGCTAGGCAAGTTTCGGTGCTACAGTCATTGTCCATCAAACTTCCCTGTATACTATTTTTTAAGGACAGAATCTCAGTTCGTACAAACCCATCCTTTCTACCAAATGTATGCTCAGAATCAAACTTAAATCATTCCATAGACTTACCTTTTTTCCCCAAATATGGCAGTACGGCAGAATATATGTTACACCAACTGTATGTTCACAGACAATTACATTTCTGCTTACACAGAACAAAGGACTTTAGAAAGACTGACCAACTGTTTGTATCCATTTCAGACTGCAAAAAAGGTGCTCCAGTAGCAAAAACCAATGTATCCAGATGGTTGTCAGATTGCATTACATTCACCTACCAGTCTGTAAGCAAGCAAAATAAGAGCTCATTCTACTAGGGCTATTTCTACCTCTTCTGCCTTTCGCGCAAAACTGCCAATTGATACTATCTGTGCTGCAGCAACATGGGCAAGGCCTCATACCTTTATCACTCATTACAAAGTGGATTTGGCCTCCAGGGACAGGATCTCTTTTGGGTCCACTGTTCTGAAGAATGTTCTCCTGTCTTCATTCTTATGTCCCACCCTCCTGCCCCCCAGCGTTTGGCTCCTGGAGGATCAAGAGATCACTATTTGGCATCTAATATTATCTGACCCTCTTCTTGGTTTTGTAGACAGTAAAAATCTTATATGCGCTTTTTAGTATACCAGCAGACAAGATCTGGAGAATTCCCTAGAGCATCATGGGATAGGGAGTAAGCCACGAGCTAGTTGGAGACCTTGAGCTTTTGTAAACAGCCGAGTTGGAACCGAGGATCAGTTACGAACCCACCAGTGCAGAATGAAGGTGAGATGGGCAACTCACATGGAACATTATGGTGAGTACATATTTTTTTTTTCTTTAGATAAAGGTGTGCTTGTTTTTAAACATGTTTAGTATTCCCTTTTGTTCATTTAAGAATCTGACTACATTTATTGAAGCAAGGTATCAGTGTATGCAGACCATTTCATATTTAGTATTCTATTTCAATTAGTTTGTAATCTTTACTTTTCATACAGTGTTCCTTCCTGTTGTGTACCTCCTGCATATTTAAGTGCTTACATTTCTTTTTTTTTTTAATAGAACATTTGTTTCTTTTAAAACAGTTTTTAGATTTCCTTTGCTGATGTCAGATTCAGTATTTATCATAAGGATTCTCTGCTTCTGTTATTTTTTGCCAAAGTCATCCCTTTCTAAGCCCATAATACTTTCTGAGCACTGAAGTGCACAAAACAGAATTATTTAAAGTTTCTGGTTCTAAATGCAGCTTTTAATTTTCAGGTAATGCTCTTATTTTGCAGCCTCTAATTAAATTACAGTTGTGTGGCTTTTGGCAAACTCTACATTTTCAGAAAAAATCAGAAATTGTCTAGAAATCAACAGTTTTGTCTGATCAATGACTTATTTTCATGTTTGCATAACACAGATAAATGCTTGAAACTTTGGAACAGAGTCTAGAATCGTTGCAGCACATGGGAGAGTGCAAGTTTTTTCTTGATCATTATTCAACACCACTTGCCGTGCATCTGCCTGTTGTTTTTCTGGTAAGATTAACTTCTTTGGGTTTGCTTCTGGTGACAAATATCTGTATTCGGCATTTACAGGAACAACTTTAAAGTGTACATTAGTCATCAATATGAACAGTGAGATTCTTTGCACTGCCTGATGTGAAATTTATTTGAACATTTTGGAGGTCAGTCTTTAAAAAGGTTACATCTAACATTACAGTTGTTGTATTAGGATGTTTTCTACATTTAAAGTAGACAAAGAAAGTTAAGGACTGTGTGCCACATTTAGTCATTGCCTTTGCTGGGCTATTCCAGCTCTCCTTTTATAGCAGCCTCTGTTATTGTTTGTTAGTATTTGGTTTTCATTTCAGAGTTTGCAGTACATGTCTTTCTGACACTCGTTTGTGTTGTCTTTGAAATACAACAGGCTCATACATTCATAGGTTGTTACTAGGTTAACAAGCACTAGGGCCCTTACAAGCCTAGCCATTCACTCTAAACCATATGGGTCCAGAGTATCATGGGGGAGAGTGGCATGTTAGATGGGAGGTAACTAAGGATTTGTAGGGAGGGTGTTAGTTAGGGGAATACTTTTCTTACTGATGTCCTCTGTCCGTAATGGACATGGGGCCAGACTAAGGGTAAATTTACGATTTCCCATCCAGCTGTCAAGGTTTCATTTGAATATGTTTAGGTATGAACTCTGTTTTAGATGTATGGGGATAGTATTCCATTGTACAATGATCATTTGGGACACATATCTGTCCCTCCAGCACATTCTGTTTATGTTACAAGTGAAGTTCAGATCCGTGAATCTAGTTTTTCTGGATCTGTTAGTTTTGCCCATGTGTAACAGATCCATCAGTGCTGGGTCTGAGAAAGCCCTGTAAGCTAGACAAAGATCTTGTCTCACAGCCTGTAGGAGACTGAATACAGAGACAGAGCCTTTAGGCGATCAGTGTATGACAGGCTATTCATGCCCTGAATTCTCCTGGTGAGAAACCTGTGTGGATGTTCGACCTGTTGCGTCTGACTAGATACATGCCAAAGGTGACACTGTATTCAATCATAGGTCTGAAAACGGCCAAGTAGAGTTGCAGTACAACTTCCTTGGACGTTGATATCATACTCTTATCTATAAGTTGGGTGACGTAAAATAATATTCTTATTATCTTAGCTACATGTTGGTCAAAGGCCAGATTACTGACTACATATGCTCCCAGATCCCTTACTACTGGGTTGACTCTTAGGGGTGTTTTATTGATGGAGTAATTAATTTGGGTTGGCAGTTTCCCAAAAGGCACTATAATGCATTTTTGGCATTGAGTTTTAGATCATGGCTTTGGCACCAGTCATTTGTCTGTGTTAAACCCTCTTGCAAGATGTTGGTGTCTTGGAATCTGTAGTACAATTTACAGTCATCTGGGAACTTGGTGAGCAAGAGGCCTTGAAAATTAGTCGTGACGTTCGAGAAGTAGATGCCAGACAGGAGCGGGCTTAGCATGGGGCCCTGGGGTACCCTGCTGGTGACCAGTCTCTTGGTGGGGTTTATGTTAAATCATTGAATGCTTAAAAAGTGAACGATGATTTATCAAACCCATGTAAGTGAAAGCTTACAATCTTGAATGCTTAGAATAGCGATTTTTTTTCCAAGGGAAAAAAAATCTCTGTTCCACAAAACAAAACAAAAAATTTTAAAACATTACATAAAGTAGGGGGCTTTGCCCCCCACAACCCTCCCTCCGATGTGGTGGACTCTGCCCCCAAACCCCCCTACTTAAATATACCAACTCCGAGATCGCACTACATTCACGAAAACGGCAAAGTAACGGAAGCGGCCAAGTGATATCTTTCCCAGGGAAAGAATTTGCTTATATGCCGTTTCACTATTTTGCCTTTACGTGCTTTCAAGTTCGATCCAGACGCATTCGAAAGAATGAGTCTTTGATCATTTAGTAGGAACCCTCTTGGTGGAGGTGTTCTCACTGATCCTGACTTCTTAGGTTCTATGTGAACCAGCCAGCAGTCCAGCTAGTTATGTAGGTATTTATGCCTCGCTCAGAGAGCTTTTCAACAATGCCAGAGTGGGGTATTGTATCGAATGCCTTGACTACATCAGTATTCTCAATATGCACTGTTTGACCCACATCCATTGCCTTGGTGACCCTCTCAAAGAAGTCTACCAGGTTAAATAAGCATGACCTTCCCTTAAGCCGTACGGGGATGGTTCCAGTTTCTGTAGGTTGCCAATGCCTTTGTTTATCATTTCTATGATAATTCATCCCATGGCTGTGCATATTGGGCTTGTTAGAATGATGGGTCTGTAGCATACCTCTCAACTGTCCGTATTTCTGCTGATTGTTCAGATTTTTGCCTCATATTTTTGGTCTGCTGCTCAAAATTTGTGGTTTTCTGTCAGATCCCTGAGGATTTAAGTCAATAAATAATGACACACATTTGAGTTTCAGACTTCATATCCTTCAGAAATTGTATGCTAACACAGGTCTTATTATTCTAGGAACTAAGTTTTTAAGAGCAATTTTTAAATTCTGTCTCTATTTTTGGGTCTTTGTCTCCCCATTATATTAGGCTTTGTCTAAATTTCTTGTGTTGAGGTTGAGTGGTATGGTCTATAGTTCCCTGTGTCAGTTGTTGGTACACCGTTGTGGAAGGGAATGACTGCTGTGGTCCTTTGTTCACTTGAAATGTAGCCTACTTCAAGGCTGGAGATGAGGAGTGCCTCAAGTGGTCCTGATAGGTTGTATTTTAGACTGTTCAGCAGGTAACAGAGGATGTTGTTGGGACTCATGGGGGGGGGGGGTATTCTTAGCTTTAGCAAGTGCTGCCAGCACCTGGTCCCTGCAATGGAACTGGGGAGGACTTAGGGGTGAAGACTGAGCGGACTGTATCAACCAGTAGACTTGCTGTGTCACCCTGATCAGTGAAGGTGGTACTATTCATCACCAGTTCAGCACACACTGCCTTGTGTTACCTTTATGATTCTGAACATAGCTGAAGAAGGCCTTGTTACTGTCCTTAGCCCACTAGGATATCTTGACCTTGTAGATGGTCTTGTTGGACTTAATTAGACCTTAGTTTCTTGTTTAGTTGTATGAGAGACAACTTATCTTTAAAGGAGTAGGTCTTCCTGATTTTGACCATGAGTTTTCTTTTGTTAATATATACCCTGTTTAGGTGAGGATTCCACCAATGGGGTTTGATTTAAATATATATATTTTTGTGTTTACTTCTGGTAGGTATGCAGCCATTCATATGTTCATATTAAGACTCTGAATAATTCTGTATAGGCAACTGTGGTCTTGGGGTTGGGGGAGCCTTGATTTTTGACAAACTGTCACTTAATAGGATGAGATGTGCCTTAGAATAGTTCCTAACTGTTACTGGTTTAGCTGGGTTTTCCAGGTTGATTTTTACGTCAAAGGAGACAGTGATTTTTACGTCAAAGGAGACAGCCTTGAGATCTGACAGGTTTGTGTTGGTTTCAAAAGGATTGCTTCAGGGAGCAGAACATGGATAGGTGTGATATGGGGGTTGGGGTGCAATGCTTTCCTGTTGCTGGTGAATACAAGATCCAGAATTTGATACTCTGGTTGGAGAGTGTACTATCTTTTTCAGGGTTTTATGTTAATAGGGAAGTTTTGTTTCTAGATCTGCATCCAGCAGAAAACTGGCATTGGTGCTACTTATACACATTAGAGATGTTCTTCATCTCACATTGCTGCAGTCCTTACACTTGGGGTAGTCCGCTGTCCTCGGTCGGCCCGAATATCAAAGTATAAGGCTGACGTCGGTCAAGGCGCATTTGACTGACATCAGGACGTCAGGGTACAAATGCGCATGACCGACGTCATATCCTCAGTCTTTTTTGCCGCATGGTCCGATGCAGAAGCAGTATTGCAAGTGCCGGTTGGCGTTCTGAAATTTTTCGATTCGGAGTTTCAGACCGAGTCAAAGTTGGCTAAGTACCCGTTGGGGAATATTTTAGTTTTTCTTGCCTCAGTGGTTTACGCGATGTCAGAAAAAGTGAATAATTGTATTTCTTGTGGGAAACAGATACCGCATAGAGACTATCATACTTTGTGTATTCCTTGTTTAGGGCCTGAGCACGACGTTGTTGGGTGTCGCTCTTGTGCTAGATTTAATAAGCGCACTATAAAGAGGAGATTAGATTGTGCCAGGTTAGTCTTTGGGAAGCGGTGCAATTATAAAATGCCGTCGGATGCTCCGACGCCCGCTTCTTCAAAGAAGCGCAAGGACAAAGCTGTGAAACCTAGGCTAGAAGAACCGTCCGTACCGGACGCCGGTTCTTTAGAGGTGTCGGTGGAGCCAGTGGTTCCACCGGAGGTTTCTTTAGGTTCCCAGGGAGAGACCTTGTTATTGCAGGATGTGGCCTCTCAGGAGGCAGGTCAGGGTGAAGGGGCTTCTCAGGTTACTATACTCCCCTCCATGCCTAGGGTGGTTAGGCCCTCTCCTTCTGTTTCCAAGGCTTCTCCTAGAGGCAGGCCAGGTTTAGCTTCAGTTGGTGTCACCCCTAGTTCTTCTGGAACTGTGCCCAAGAAGCATATGCTTAAAATGGCAGAAGATTTGATTACTCTGATTAGGGGTTCTTTGCCCCCTCCTGATAAGAGACCTAGGGTGGAGCCTGAGCTAGGGAGTTTGGAGCAGGCTTCGGATGTTTCAGAGTCTTCGGCTGAAGACTTGCAGGAGTACTCTCCTTATTCTGATTCTGATGTGGATGATTCTACTCCTTCTGCTTCTCCTCCTGAGGATTTTTCTTTTTCAGAAACTCTTCATTCCATGAGGGAGCATTTTAAGTGGGAAGGTCAGGACTTCTCTGATTCCAGGAAAAGGCTTAGGGAATTTTGTTTTACCCCAGCATAGGCCTTTGGCTATACCTCCTGTTTTGGATGTAGTGGAAGATGTTTTTACAGAGGCTTTTCTTAATCCTGATTCTTTGCCTCCTGCTCCTGTTAAACCGGATAGGTATTACAGGGTGCCTGAAGTTCATAAGTATCTTATTAAGAGTCCTAGGGCAGACCCAGAAACTGTTAGCCAGGGGCCTAAAGGTGTTAAGGCTTCTGTTGTCAAGAATCCGGTTCCTGCAGATAAAGAAGCCAGGGCCTTGGATAGATGGGGAAAGAAAGTTTATACTTCTTCCACTCTAGCTATGAGGGCTTTGAATTGCCAGTTTCACATGTTAAAATACCAAAACTATCTCCTTTCACAGTTGAAGTCTAAGGTTGATGCTCTGGCGGAAGGTATTGATTGTAAAGAGTTACAAGATTTAGTACATGTTTCTGAACAGGTGGGTAAGCATTCTTTGCAATGTGGTTTTGATGCTGTACAGGCCTCGTCTAGGGTGGCTGCCACTGGGTCAGTTCTTCGCAGGCACGCCTGGCTGAGGGATCAAAATTTATCTGACCATGTTAAAACTAGAATTTTAGATGCTCCTTTACAATCTGATGTGTTGTTTGGTTCTCCTGTTGAGGCAGTGTTGAAGAAAATGGAAGACAAGGCTAAGTCTATGCAGACTGTTAAAGATTTTTTGCAGGTTCAGCCTCCAAAGTTTAGTAGAAATTGGCCTGCTAAAGGGTGGACGTATCCTTCTTATGATTCCCAGTCTAGGGGTAGATCTAGACGTGGTAGGGGCAGAGCTCAGGGCTCTTTCAGGCCTAGAACAGGGAGTTCTCCTGCACAGTCTTCAGGTGAGGGCAGGGGTCAGTCCTTTCGTAAACAGACCCAATGACCTACCTTTTCAGCTGCCAGAGCCTTCTCGTCTGGCAGCACCTTTGGGAGGAAGGTTGGCACTTTTCAAAGAAAATTGGAGTTTAATTACCCAAGACAGATGGGTATTGGATATCATACACCAAGGTTACAGGTTTTATTTCTATACCTTGCCTCCTTTCAGAGGCATGCCAGACGTTCCTCCTCAACAAAGAATAGAGGCTCACAAGCAAATTTCTCTGTTACTTCAACTAGGGGCCATACAGCCGGTCCCTATGCCAGAAGTGGGCCTAGGATTTTATTCTCGCCTGTTCCTAGTACCAAAGAAGGGGAACACGTGGAGACCAATTTTGGATTTATCTATCCTCAACACTTATCTGGACATTCCCAAGTTCAAAATGTTGACGTTACAACAGCTTTTACCTCTGCTGGGCAAAGATCACTGGATGGTAACTCTGGATCTCAAGGAGGCTTACCTTCATGTTCCTATCAGACTAAGTTGCAGGAAGTATCTGCGTTTTCGAGCTGGGACTTCTCACTATCAGTTCTCTGCATTGCCCTTTGGCTTATCTACTGCGCCCAGAGTGTTCACGAAAGTTCTGGCTCCAGTGATAGCTTTTTTCAGGCTAAAAGGAATACAGATCTATCCTTATTTGGACTGCCTGATTCTGGCTCAAGGAAGGGAAGAGCTTCTTCATCATTTGGAATATGTGATAGCAGTGCTAAGATGCCTGGGGTATTCTGTGAACGAAATAAAGTCCAGTCTAGTACCCTCTCAGGACATGTGCTTTCTGGGTGTAAGACTGAATACAGCATCCCAGATGGCCTTTTTAACCCCGGACAAACAAAAGAGTCTTTCCCTTTACTTCCATCAACTATCTCATCAGTCCGGGCTGACTGCAAGGACAGTCCTTCAAGCCTTAGGGTTCATGGCATCTTGTATTCTGGTGCTTCCCAATGCCAAACTGCATATGAGGAAGCTGCAATGGTATCTCAAAATGTATGGACACAGCACTGCCAGGATCTGGACACTGTCATTCAAATAATACCTTGCATTCAAAAGGAATTTTTGTGGTGGGCTCAGGAATGTCACCTAAACAAGGGACTCTCTGTGACCCGGCCAGAGGCGAGTCAGATTTTAACGACAGATGCCTCAGACAAAGCTTGGGGAGCTCATCTGAATGGAAAGTGGATACAAGACAAGTGGCCTGCCAGACTACAACATCTACATATCAACCTGAAGGAGATGTTAGCAGTCCAGTTTGCATTAATAGCTTTCAAGGATTTACTTCTTCCAGGGCAGGTGTTGATTCTAACAGACAACACAACTGTCATGTGGTACATCAACAAGCAAGGGGGAACACATTCTTATCCTCTATGCAGGCAAGCAATGATTTTGTGGGAGACTGCTCTCAGTTTACAGCTCAATCTTCAGGCAAGGTTTCTGCCAGGAGCACAGAACTCCTTAGCAGATGTGTTGAGCAGACAATTATGGATCCCCACGAGTGGAAATTGGATCCTCATGTATTTCAGAAATTGACAGTGTCATGGGGAACTCCAGACATAGATCTGTTCGCTTCTCCACTAAACCATCAGCTGCCAAAGTTTTGCACAAAAAGGTTTCATCCCACAGCTTGGAAAGTGGATGCTCTTTCTTTCAATTGGAGCAATCTTCATGTGTATGCCTTTCCACCTCTGCCTCTCCTCCCAAAGGTACTTCTAAAGGTCAGACAGGACAAGCTAAGGATGATTTTAATAGCTCCAGGTTGGCCTCGACAGCACTGGTACCCAATACTGAGAAGTCTGGTACGGAAGCCTCCATGGCCTTTGCCTTCGATTCCACACCTGTTGTCACAGGAGGACAGCCATTTGCTCAATGTCAAACTTCACTCTCTTCACCTAACAGCCTGGCATATTCTGTTTTGAACCATAGAGGGTCTCAACTTCCACAACAAGTTTTGAATGTGATTTTGGAAGCTAGAAGGCCTAGTACAAGGAAAGTGTACGCAGATAAATGGAAGAGATTTTTATTTTGGAGTGCAGCAAAGGATTTTGATGTTTCTGAGCCTAATTTAAGTGTGGCTCTTCAATATCTTACTGAGTTAGTGGACAAAGGTTTGTCCTTCTCTTCTATTAAGGTTCATGCTGCGGCAATTTCAGCTCACTATGAATGTGACCCTCCATTGTTTTCTCATCCTTTGTTCAAGCAATTTCTTAGAGGGGCAAAGAATATAAGACCCCCACGTAGAGCTCCTACTCCTGCTTGGGATCTCAATTTTGTGTTGGAGAAACTCACTCTACAACCTTTTGAGCCTGCAGCTACTTCTGAGTTGAAATATTTATCATGGAAGACTGCCTTTTTGTTGGCCATTACCTCTGCAAGAAGGGTTTCTGAATTACAGGCCCTTATGGCGGTTGAGCCTTTCTTGATTTTCCATAAGGATAGGGTATCTTTGCGTACTAATCCTTCCTTTATGCCTAAGGTGGTTTCTAGTGTGGCTTTAAACCTTTAAACATTTTTTAAAGCCCGAAGGCTTATGTCCTTTCTCCCTAGTGTCTTTAGACATGTTTGGAAGAAAAAGGTCCTATAAGAATTACAAACAGCAAATAAACTCACACCACTTTTAGATTTATAAAAACACGCTAATTTAACAAACACAGCACATCTAAGAAATATAATTAGAACTAACTTTGCTTTGACTAAAAACAAGCACTAGGACCTCTAATTTAAATGGACCTAGACAGGTATAATAGGAGATAGAATGCACTAACACTAACACTACTAGCCCTCTCACTAAAACGGGCAATTAACTCTCTAATTTATACGAGCTAATGAGTTAACCAGCTAACTGAGAGACTAGAAAAACCAACACACAATACTACAGGTATTTTAATAAAGCACCACTACAGTAAATAACTACGGGATACAAGTACAGGCCTGTGAAAAAACGACGCCCAAGCAAAACACACAAGAGCAGAAAAAGGAGATAAACTAAGCTACACACTAAAGCTAAAGTTTCACAGCACACAGTAAACTAATGTATAAATCGTAACTAGTTTAAGCTAATAAAATGCAAAAGACAAAAAACTTAGCCACAGCAAAGAAGAGCACATCCAACCTCGTAAAGCTGCAAACGAGATCTGGAGAGTTGCACCACTCCATCATGGGATACCTTCCTTGTCACGAGCCAAGTTTGAGACTTCCAGATGTGTATTCAGCTGAGTTGGAGACGAGGATCAGCTCTGAACCCATCCAAGTAAGAGAAGGCAAGATAGGACAACATAACATTACATTTTATACATATACACACATACACACATATACGTATACATATAAAAAATATATGTATCTATATGTATGTGTGTGCATGTGTGTGGACGCACATTGGTGTGCGCGCATGCCCCCTTATCTATATCTATATATATATATATATATATATATATATATATATATATATATATATATATATATATATATATATATATATATATATATATGTATGTGTGTGTGTGTGTGTGTATGTATACAAATGTATATGTAAATGCATTATATACATATATACGTATACACACACATATATATATATATATATATATATATATATATATATATATGTGTGTGTGTGTTTGTACATATATATATATATATATATATATATATATATATATATATATATATTGAAGCAATTACCGCTAAACTCTCCCAAAGTATCCTGTAGCAAGGAAACCAACACGAACTGATAAAACAACTGTCAGGATACACCACGAGAATCCAAAATATAGATACAAGTCTTCTTTATTCCAATAGCAATAAAAGATAAGCGCTTTCGCGTGCTTCACGCACGCTTCATCAGATCTATCTGATGAAGCGTGCGTGAAGCACGCGAAAGCGCTTATCTTTTATTGCTGTTGGAATAAAGAAGACTTTTATCTATATTTTGGATTCTCGTGGTGTATCCTGACAGTTGTGTTATCAGTATATATATATATATATATTTTTTTCTATGTATTATTATGGTGTTTTACTCCATGAAAGCTTGTATGCCGAGGTGCTAGAGTTTTGTTATAGTTTTCTTCTGATTTTTTGGCCAGTTGTTTGTTGTTTTATGTATTTGTTCTTCAGCCATTGTTTTGTATATCTTTGATGGCCACTGATCGTTCCTGCAATATTTCACGAATTTTCCGTGATGAAGGGGCTGATTCTTCTCAGTGCACCATGGAGAATTATATCTTACATTCTGGTGATCAAAATGATTTCAGAAGTGAGGGCATACTGTCCAAATTATGGAAGAGATACATAGAAGAAAGAAATTAGAGAATGGATAATCCATTTTTATTGGTGGGTCAGCATACTACTGTGAGTCTTTCTGCAGAAATACAGGGGCTGTATGATAAGTTAGAATATCTGATATTTAAGGAAAACAATGTGTATTTTAACATCCTTAGTTTGAAGTGGTACTTGTAGTTAGATGTGACTCCAAGAGGTCTGAGAGTGTTTAAGAACCCTAGTACCCCTTTTGAACTGTCTATGAGGAAGAAAATAATTATTAATCCGTTGGACAGCTTCCGTGCATTGCTGTTCCGTGGAGTGGGCCAATATTTTGACTGAATGGGGCCTGCTCAAACAATGTAAATTAAAGGAAGACACACATGCTTTATGTGCAGAATTGATTGTTCAGCTGAATGCCTCCTGCTTAGATATTTTGGGGGGATATTAATGAGAAGTTAAAATCTGTTGAACAGGATTTGATAGAAAGGAAAAGAGTAAAATTGAAGAGAGACCTTCGTGACTATAACAATGAAAGAGCTTTCTTGTGGCACACCAGTCCGAAGGCTCACCATTATGGAACACACACACATATCACAACAAAGCTTACAAGAAGCAACAGGTGCTGGTGTTTGCCTCTTCAGAAGGAGCTGCTTACACAGAGGAGTGAGAGAGGGATGAGAATGCTTTTCCCCCTCTCCCACCAGCACAAGGATCACAGACCATGCACAGAAGTTTTGGAACTTTAATGGTAAAGGCAAGCAACCAGACTACAACAACAATAAGCGGGGGAAGATACCAGCGGATATCATAGTACAATGGCCACTGACGGACATTCACAACATCATTATAAGAAAGGTAGATGGCAATAATTTGTTACAACAAATTGATCCTCTGAATGAGGAAGAGGTTAATGTGAATTCTGTGGTGATTAATCTTTATGGACTTGAACTGACTAATGAATAATTCTTTGTTTTGAATTTAAGATTAAAGTTCGTCACACTGTATTGACGTGGTGGCATGTTTTGAAAAGTGAAATGTTTCACTTAGTGCAAAAATTACATTTAACATGCTTTTTTTCTATTAGTAGAAGTGTTATTGGTGATAACATTAGTGATGTTTTGCATTATTTTGAAACTACACATGATTTTACTGTTGATAGTACGGAAGAAAGTTTTTATTCCTGTATATCAGATATGCCAGATGTGCCTGAAGTAAATGCATATTGCTTATTTAGTACATCTAATATTAAATACAAAAGTTATTTTATGCCACCATTTAGTCATTCAACAGTTTTCTGTTATGTTTAATTATGCAGTGAAAAAAAGCCTTGAAATATGTTATGGGTAATACAAATCAGATTCAATGCAATATAACTAAAGCCGAATGGCTTGCTTTCGAAGATTTATGTGAAAGGTGTGAACTGTTTTTTAAACCAGTAGACAAGGGTAATAAAATAGTTATTATGCGTTATAGGCAGTATCTGCAAATGTGCTATGAACATTTGAGAGAACGTACTGTTTATGAAAAAACTAATATGGAAGTTTATTTGAAATCTTTGGTGCAACACAAGAAATTGTTGGATAAAGTGTGTAGGTTAGGCTATTTTATGAAAGAAGATGTTGAAAAAAACATTTAATGTTGAAGGTTGCAGTATTGCTAGTTTATACTGCTTGCCTAAAGTTCATAAAAACCTTTCCAACCCCCCTACTGTCTCGGCCTCCAAATATTTTTTTACATAATACTGGACTTTTGTTACATGAATATCTATTTCCGTTTGTTGTTAAACTCCCTTCATACATTAGAGATACGTCTGATTTTTTGTCTAAGATTTCTCAGTTAAAGTAGACTACTGGTATGTTTTGGATAACATTTTGGATGTTAGAAATATTTATACTAGTATTAAACATGCTTATGGTATTTAGGCACTTCAGTATTTTTTAGGTGACAAGTCCCCTTTTTAGTTATGTAATTGAGTCATTGCACTTTTGTCTTGTTAATATTTTTTTTATGTGTTTGATAATGACCTTTACCATCAGCTTCAAGGTACAGCATTTGCCCCTATGTTGCTAATTTGATGATGGCCCTGTTTGAAAAAGAGTATTTATATAGTCATGAATTTATGGGTAAAAATGTTGTGTATTATTTTAGGTTTATTGATGATCTGATTTTTGTTTGCCAGGATGGTTATAATGAAGTTGCTGATTTTTTTGATCATTTACAGAATAATAGATTTAATTTGTTTTTTGATGGTTTACGGTGTGGGCAAGAAGTCACTTTTTTATATTTAAAGTTACAGGGCTGCAGTGATGGGGAAATAAGAACAATTATATACAAGATATTTGTGGACGGTGGACAGTACCTACATGGGGGTTGCTTTCATCCCCGTCATTTAATCTTCTCTCTGCCTTATGGGGAGTTTTTACATTTATGTAGGTTGTTGTAAATAACTAACTGGATTTTTTAAGTGAAGCTAAGAGGACTGTTCGACTAGGGGATATACTAGGGATTTGGTTGAGGGATCATTTCGGAGAGCTATGGGGAAACAGAATAGTGGTAACATGCATTCAAATCATTCCATTAGATCAGATATTAATAATCATTCTGTTAGATCAGTTATTAATAATGGAGTTCCTCCAGATGATGATGGAAATAGATAAAAGGAAGATATATTTTGTTACAACTTATAGTGTCTTCAGTGTTGATTGATTTACTTAGATACTATTGGGATTTCTTACTGAGAAATCATGAACTTTTTAATATTATATAGAACTCTCTTTATATCTTATAAACATGGTAGTAGCTTGGGGAACATGTTGGTACACAGCAGTTTTGTGTCTCCTGCTATGCATATTCATAGACATCCTTCTTCAAATTTAAACCTGTGAATATGGTTACATGAAATACTGAGGGTATTATTTATGCTCTTAAATGCCCCCACAACCTTTTTATATAGTTGAAATTAAAAGAGCTTTTAAACTTAGGCTACAGGAGCACATTTGGGACATAAGGAAACAACATTCTGATAGTTCTGTTGCCTTGCACTTTAAGCTATACCATCAGGCCAGGGTAATTGTTCAGGTTTACAGGGTACTGTTCTTGAGCAGGTGGTAGTTAGGTTTGGGAAAAATGTTTTATTTAAATATAAATTATTATACATTGAAACTGCCTACATTTTAAAGTATGACACTTTAATGCCTTTAGGTTTAAACTCAGAATGTAATTGGAGGTACTTGATTTCATTTTGTTAATTGATCATTTGTTTTATTGATCATGTGCTTTATGTTTTATATATATTCTATGTATTATTATGATGTTTCACACCTCGAAGGCTTGTATGCAGAGGCACTAGAGTTTTATTAAGGTTTTTTTCAGATTTTCTGGCCAGTTGTTTGTTGTTTTTATGTAGCTGTATAAGACTGCCTTCCTAAAGAAGTAAAAGATAACAGTAATGCCTTTCTGGAGTGCACTAGGGAGTACTGGCCCACTTCCGCAGAGGTTTTTCCCCCTGCAGTGCTGAGTAGCAGCCAGTACTGAGCTTACATATGTAAGTATGTATGCATGTTTGAATGTGTGTATATAATATGTATGTGTGCATATAATACATTTTATACATATACACACACATGCACACATTTTTATACATATAAAATATATAATATATATGTATATATATATATATATATATATATATATATATATATATATATATATATAAATATATATATATATACATATATATATATATATATATATATATACACACACACACACACACATATATATATATATGTGTGTGTGTGTGTTTGTGTGTATATATATATATATATATATATATATACATATATATATATATATATATATATATATATATATATACATATATATATATATATATATATATATATATAAATATGGGTCTTTGTTTCACTGAAAGCTCATTTCACTGAAAACTCATTTGATTGAAACATTTGATTGAAAGTTATATATGGCTTTTTCCCCACTGTAGTGCGATCCTGGAGTTAGTATATAAAGTAAGTGGAGTGTGGGGGGCAGAGCCCCCCACATAGTTTGGTTATATATTGTCTTCTGGAAAGAGTTATTCATTGGACTTGTAAATATCCATATCTATGGTTTTAAACTTTTAAAATGCTGTGCCCCCCCACACCTCTTACTTTATATACTTACTCCAGGATCGCACTACAGTGGGGAAAAGGCCATATATAACTTTCAACAAATTGAGTTTCAGTCAAATGAGTTTTCAGTGAAATGAGCTTTCAGTGAATTGTACGTAGGCAACTGAATTTCAGTGAAATGAGCTTTCAGTGAAATGAAGTAGACCCATAGATATATATGTAAATGTATATGTAAATATATATGTTAAGTTGTCTATCTCGCCTTCATTCTTGCTGGATGGGTTCGGAGCCGACCTCGGCTCCGACTCGGCCACTCTAAAAGCTCGAGAGTTGGTTCCACCGGCTCGAGGCTCCCCTTATATCCCACAATGCTAGGCGTGAGTTACCTCAGATCTCGTTTGCCGCTACAGCTATCGAGACGTGTTGCTTCACCGGCTTCAGGTTAGTGTAGGAACTAGTTTTTAAAAGTTGAGTTTAAACCCTTTAATTTAGTTTTTCCATACAGTTTCCCCTTACCTTTAAGGTCTATTATCCCTTTATTCTAGTTTTTCTTTAATTTTTTACCTAAGAACTTATAGTTCTTCCCTTAGGCCTTCGGGCCCTCCCATTCCCTTGGAGTGTGTGTGTTTTTTGTAGGGAATTTATACATTAAACAACTAAATTCTTAGTTTAATTTCTATTTTTAGTTTTTTAAGTGTAATCGGTGTGCTTGTGTTTGTGTGTGGTTACACTTGTTCCTTGTTATGTCCAAGGAATCGAAGGTCTCAGGCTTCAAGAAGTGTGACTCGTGCTGTCAGAAAATGTCTCTGACAGACGGTCACACTTCTTGTGTGTACTGCCTGGGACCTTTACACCTGCAGGACTCTTGTGCTGTTTGCCATGGCTTCAGCCCCAGAGTCCTGCAGGAAAGAAAAATAAACTTATTTTAAGAGGTTTACTTAAGCCTGAGGGTTCCCTTTCTGTTCCTTCGGGAAAACCCTCCAAGGCTTCTAGGTCTTCGGCTCCAGCATCTGAGCCGAGGCCTAAGGCTTCGAAACCTCCGTCTACATCGGCTCCGACTGGAGCCGATGAGTCTCAGACTGTAGTTTCTGTGGTTTCTCGGCTCCGGCTGGAGCCGAGGTATTGAAATTCCTTTGTCAGTTCCGACTAGACCTTCGGAACCGACATCTAGAAAGACGTCCAGGTCACCGCCCTTGGCTCCGTTCATTCGGCCCCAGCATCTCCCTTGCTGTCTGAACGGAGCCATAGATCTCACTCCTCTAGGTCATCGAGGCTTTCGGACCATGACCTTCAGAGGGTAGTGAGTCGACTTCTTAAGTCCGAGGCACTGGCCCAAATGCTTCAGAGCCCGACTCATCAGTCGATGCCTGACCCTGTCCCCCATTATATTCCTCCTCCGACTCCGTTGAGCTCGGAGCCGAGGCGCTGAACCGAGACTGTGGTAGCGTCGGAGCCGATACAGATGTCTTCGGCTCCATCGTCGGCTCCGATTTCTTCCTTAGAAGAATCTCGGCACCGGACTTCCCTCGTCGGCTCCGAGGGGGTGAGTGGTATCAGACCCTTGTCCGACCCCGCTCTCCCTCTCGGAGCTTCGGCGCTGGTGAGTTCGGCTCCGACATCGGCCTCGGAGCCATCACTGTCGGTGCTGAGGGAGGTTTTTAGCTTTTCGGAGTGGGGACCTCTGGCTCTGCCTGACAGGGGTGCGTTCAACTCCACAGTCGGCTCCGTCCGCCCCTCCCTCTTCGGTGCCTCAGGTCAAGTCGACTCACTCCCTCATCCCAGACCGCAGAGAGCCAGCTCCTCAGGAATCCCCTGTGGGGATCTCATCCTCTTCCGAGGCCTCTCCTGATTTGGCAGAAGAGCCCCCTCGGAAGAGAAAGTGTAAGAGGAAACACATAGACTCACCTGAGTCCGTCACCTCTGACACAGATTTAGAGGATTCCGAGGGTTCCCCCCGTTCCCCTTCTGAAGATGTCTCCTTTGCGGACATCCTAGAGATCCTGAAACAGAGGGGAAATTGGCCAGCCCTTAACCCTTCGGAGGATGAATCTGTGTATCTTGAGGCGTTTGGCTCTCGCCCTTCCACCTCCTGGGTGTCCCCCCCCTTTGATCCCCTCATGCAGGTGGTTGCAAAGAAGGCCTGGACGGCTCCTGATTCAGTGGACCCTACCCCCAGGAGACCTTCCAAATTTATAACAGCACCAACTGACAAGCAATTTCTCACAAAAGGTGTTTCTGTGGATGCTATGGTGGTAGCTGCTGCCACCAAAAAGGAACTAGCTGATCCTTCAGTGCCTGTTCATCCCCCTAATAAAGAATCTAGGTCTATGGACAGGTACGGGAAGCGGATGTCCTCGCCAGCGACCTTTGCTATGCGTCGCTGAATTACCTATGCCATTTTACTCGCCTTCAAAGGGACTTGATCAAAGAAGCGAGTGACATGTTGAAGGATCCTACGGCTGCGGGTTTTCAGGACAAGATGAACACTCAGCTGGCTACCCTGAACTCCATAGCTAACTCCTCCATGCGCCTCCTCTCTTATGCGGCTGATGGAGCGAGCAGGGCCGCAGGGACAGGTGTGGCCTTACGCAGGCATGCCTGGATGCGGCTATGCAACTTTGCGGACCCCTTTAAAACGTCTTTCACTAATTCCCCGTTTGATGGATCATCTCTTTTTGGTCCTCAAGTGAAAGAAACCTTGACTAGGTGCGAGACAGATGGCAAGACTCTTTCTGCCATCGGAGTCCGTTTCTCCACTCCTTCTAGGCCTTACTCCAAAGGCCAGAAAAGTGGAAAAATGTGGTTCCGCAAACAATCTCAAGGGACTTCGCCTGACGCACAGAGTCGGTTCCCCGCCAGAGGCAGAGGGGGGAACAACAACGGTAGACGTCGCCCTAGAGGCAGGGGGGGGTCCGCAGAACCAGGGCAATCGAGAAGCCTTCTCAGATAAGCCCTTTCAGCATCCCTGAGGTGTTGCCCGACTGCCCACCTTCGGAGGCAGTCGGGGGAAGATTGTCACTGTACCCAGAAGCCTGGCTATCCCTGACTCAAGACAAATGGGTACAGTCCATCATTTCAAGGCTATTCCATTCCCTTCGCATTCCAAACCAATCAAAAAAATCCCTTCCAGATGTTCCACCCGCTCAAAGGGATCTTGCAGCTTTGGAAATTTCAAAGCTGCTTGCAAAAAGAGCAATACAGCCAGTTCCAGCAGACCAGCAAGGATCCGGAATCTACTTCAGGTTCTTTTTAGTTCCAAAGAAAACAGGGGACTGGAGACCAATTTTGGATCTCAGTATCTTGAACAAGTCAGTCAAGAAAACAAGATTTCGGATGGTCACGCTGCAGTCCATCCTTCCCCTATTGGGAAAGGGAAACTGGATGTGCTCTATAGACCTTCAGGATGCGTACTATCACATAAAAATGAACAGACGCTCCAGAAGATTCCTCCGCTTCAGGCTGGGAACCAGTCATTTTCAATTCAGGGCCCTGCCCTTTGGTCTCACCACTGCCCCCCGGGTGTTTACCAAATGCATGGCAGTGGTAGCTTCTCACCTGAGACGTCAAGGATTCCAGGTGTTTCCATATTTGGACGACGGGCTCCTCACAGCTCCCACCGAGCATCTTCTTCTATTGGCCAGGGACTACACCTTTCGCATTTGTCAAAATTTAGGCATTTCAATAAATTGCGAAAAGTCTGTTTTGTCGCCTTGTCGTACTATTACCTTCATAGGCGCAAATCTAGAGACAGTCAACATGTCTGCGAGACTAACAGATCAGAGAATAACAGACATACACAAACTGGTCTCGCTCCTCTTCAGCTGCAACAGAATCAAAGCCAGGTTAGTTCTGAAAGTGTTGGGGATTATGACGGCTGCCATACCTCTGCTTCCATTAGCCAGATTCCACATGAGAATCCTTCAATGGATGCTCTTCATGCAATGGTCATACCAGCAACTTCCGATGTCCCACACCATCATGATTACGCAAACATGCAAAAATCATCTTCTGTGGTGGATGTCTTCCCCTCAGCTCTTGTTGGGAAGACCCTTTGTCCCTTCCCCTCCGGTTGCTACTCTGACAACGGACGCCTCCCTGATCGGGTGGGGGGGGCATTATCAGGGCAGAACTGTCCAGGGCACATGGCAACCAGACGAATGCCACTTGCACATAAATGTTCTAGAGATGAGAGCAGTGCTTTTAGCGTTGCAAGCCCTTCAAGACTCTCTTCCCTTGGGAACGATAGCAATCCAGACGGACAATATGTCTGTAGTGTGGTATATCAACAAACAAGGCAGAACCAGGTCCTACCCCCTGTGTCGAGAAGCACTCAGACTATGGCAATGGGCGATTTCTTCTCAGCGGTTTCTGATAGCAATGCACATCCCTGGGAAGTCCAATCAAATCGCTGACAAATTGAGCAGAGCTATCCTCATGCCTCACGAGTGGTCTCTGAAAGACTCTGTTGTGAGAGAAATTTTTCTCAAGTGGGGTCAGCCTTGCTGCGACCTTTTTGCTACTCCCCAAAACAGCAAGTGCAGAGATTATTTCACCCTGTTCCCTTTACCAGGCCAACCCAGCAGAGACGCTCTAGTCCAAGTTTGGCCCCGGGGACTTCTGTATGCTTTTCCACCCTTCCCACTAATCTCTCAAGTGATACAGAAAGCTATCGCTCAGAAGGCCTCGTTGATCCTCATTGCTCCTTACTGGCCTCGACAGGTTTGGTTCCCCTTTCTTCATCATTTTCTGTTGGAGCGACCTTGGCATCTGGACCTAGTTCCAGATCTTTTGATCCATCAGTCGGGTCAGTTTCATCGCTCCCTTCCCTCTCTGAACCTCACTGCTTGGTTCCTCCAGTTCCAAACTTAGCCAGGCTTCCTCAAATATCTCACTCTGTCCGAGATATTTTGATAGCTTCCCATAAATCTTCCACTCGAAAGATTTATTTGAGTAAGTGGAAACGTTTACCTATTGGGCTCAAGGAAGGGACATAGATCCTTTCACTGCTTCCATCCAAATGGTCCTTGATTTTCTAGCTGAACTCTTCCATGCAGGTTCATCTCCATCTACTCTTAAAGTTCAATTGGCAGCTGTTTCTAACTTTCATGTGGGCATTTCAGAGTCTGCCATAATGTCCCACAAGCTTTGCAAAGCATTTTTGAAGGGAGTTTTTCTTCTCAGACCTCCTATAAGAAATCCTCCTCCTCCTTGGGACCTAAATTTAGTTCTTAGTTCTTTGATTCTTTCCCCTTCGAACCTGCAGCCTCCTGTTCTTTAAAATTGCTATCATGGAAGACACTCTTTCTGGTAGCTATTACTTCAGCTAGAAGAGTTTGAACTTCATGCACTCAGCTGTCGACCTCCTTATCTGTTGTTCCATAAGGACAGGGTATCTTTACGAACCAACCCGTCCTTTTTACCTAAGATAGCCTCAAGTCTAACCTAAATCAAAGCATTGACCTTCCTGTGTTTTTTCCAGAATATTCTAACAGGTCTGAACAGAAATTGCATTGGCTAGATGTTCATCGTCAGTTAAGGTACTATTTGGATAGAACCAAACAATTCAGAAAATCTGACCAGCTGTTTGTCTCTTATGCAGAAGGCAGAAAGGGACTTTCAGTTTCAAAGGTATCATTATCTAGATGGCTAACATCTCTGATTTCCCTTGTTTATGAAATTAGACACCAAAAGCTGCCTAACAAACCTAAAGCCCATTCTACCAGAGCTTTGGCTACTTCTATAGCCTTCCAAGACAGACTGCCTATTGACACCATTTGTGCAGCGGCTACTTGGGCTACTCCTCACACTTTCATTTCTCATTATAAGTTGGATTTAGCTTCTAGGCATAGAGCTAACTTTGGTTCCACTGTTCTCAAGAGTCTGTTCCATTAGGCCACCCGGGACAAGGTGCTAGGGACGCGGTCCCATCCAGCAAGAATGAAGGCGAGATAGACAACTTAACATATAGAAGTTATGTTCTTACCATAACGCTCCATGTTAGTTGTCTTCTTCGCCTTCTTCTTCGCCCACCCTCCTTCCCCTGGCCTGGACAGACCTAGAGGAGTTTTGATTGTGATCTCTTTCTACCACCTCTTACTTTAGGTATATGCTGCTGTGCATATTTTCCTGGATCAGGATGTAGGTCACCCTTCTCTTCTCCCTGGTTTATAGAGGTGGACTTTGTTTATAGTTATTCTGTTACTATTATAAGCTGGGCCTAGCTTACAAACGAGATCTGAGGTAACTCACGCCTAGCATTGTGGGATATAAGGGGAGCCTCGAGCCGGTGGAACCAACTCTCGAGCTTTTAGAGTGGCCGTGGAGCCGAGGTCGGCTCCGAACCCATCCAGCAAGAAGAAGGCGAGAAGAAGACAACTAACATGGAACGTTATGGTAAGAACATAACTTCTATATATATAAATGTATATGTAAATATATATATATATATATATATATATATATATATATATATATATATATGGGTCTACTTTTGAACGTTGAAACCCCAGAAGATCGAAGATGATATCATTGAGAGGAAATCAGCAAAAAGACCGGATCAATGAATATCTTCCCAGAGTAAGTAACCACTAAGACCAAGCATCATGAAAACGAAGATGTCCTTCAAGAATGCAACTGCAGTCATAACATGTGGGTTGTCCTGCCTCAGGCAGCCCTCGGTCGGCCGGATTCCAAAGTCTGGGTCCGACGTCGGCTGATGTCGCATTTCTCTCCGACGTCAGAGCGGCTGGAGTACATAAGCATCAGCCGACGCCATTTTCTCCAGTCTTTCTTGCCGCGCGGTGCCCGAAGCAGAAGCAGTTCGCAAGTGCCGGTCGGTCAGCTCCTGTATTCTTCGATACCGAAGTCATCAAAAAAGCTAAGTACCCCATTGGGGACCTTTTCTTGCCTCAGCCGATGTCAGAAATTACTGAAAAAGTTAACAATTGTCTTTCTTGTGGTAAACAAATACCTCATAAGGATTTCCACTCTTACTGTCTTCCTTGCCTTGGCCCAGACCACGACGTCTCGGCCTGTGTAGCCTGTGCTCGCTTCAACAAGCGCACTCTCAGGTGCCGGGCGGAGTTCGCTGAAGATTTTTTCGGCGATAAATTTGCTTACACCATGCTGTCGGAGCTTCCGACATCGCAAACTCCCAAGAAGCGAAAAGACCAGGACCGACATCCTCGGCCCGCGTCTACCACCGACTCCACGCCAAAACCTAGCGCGAGTGCTCCGGTTCCCTCTGAGACGGTCTCTCCACCGCTCCGAACCGAAGACACCGCATTACCGACGACTCCGATTCCGGACATCACTCCGACGCCAGTTATCGATTTTCCTCCGGATACCGAAACCGAGGAAATGCCTGAGACCATTGCTGTAGACAACCTAGTAACCAAAAAATAAACAAACAACTCCAAAACAGGTAGCGTACGGCACCAGGACCCCACCGGTCAACACAGGAATGTATCGAGAATAAATTCCAAAATATTGCTAAACGCAATTGATAAAAAGATACTTCCTCGTTAGTTCTTTGTTAACGCACTTTAATGTAAAAACGTTTTCGCTTCCATAACAAAAGAAGCTTCATCAGACAATGAAAACACCAAGCACACTCAATTTAAACATGTAGAAAGGAAATGATGTCATTTCCTTTCAAGTGTACGTTCTTTTTACTATATTTTAAGTACACTTTTTTATATATATAAAATGATTATTTACAATTCGTATAAAAGTGTACTGAAGTACACAGTCACATAGAATGGTTCAATTTAACAAGTTAATAAAACTGTTTGTGTGTATATACACAAATCCGTTAAAAAGAACAATAGTAAAACTTAAACTTTATAATAAGGTTTTTTAATACCTTAAAGTTTTTAATAAACCTCTTAAAAAACTATTAATGAACTATTAGTAAAACCGTTGATGAAACTATTCATAAACACAAATCCACTCTTATTTAATGTACAAAGAATCAGCCTCGCCGTAGTTTTAAATATTTTTGAATGACCGTTAAAAAATGCTACATGACTATGCTAATTGGATGATCCTGCACAGGTTAGGGTGTTTGAACACTTAATACTGTGTGCACCCAAGTACCCTTTCTTAATTTTACTCTAAGGGGTACTAGCCAAAAAAGACGTGAAGGGCATAAGAAGATAAAGAAAAAATGTTACCTTAAATAGCTTTTATATTTCAATACTGCCAGGATATTACATGCTTCGTTTAGCCCTGGATAAGAAAAGGCATTAAGGCGTAATTGCCATTCCAATTCTCTAATCTCAAGTAAAAGAGGTTGTGGTCCACCTCTTATACCTACGTTTACACAATCAATACCCATATAATTAAAACTATGTCCAGTGTGTTTTATGATATGTTTAGAAAGAGCATTGTCGCCCTTTTTGTTTTTAATTGCATAATTATGTTGGTAAACACGGTCCCGTAATCTACTAAATCTACCTAAAGTTTTAATTATATGGGTATTGATTGTGTAAACGTAGGTATAAGAGGTGGACCACAACCTCTTTTACTTGAGATTAGAGAATTGGAATGGCAATTACGCCTTAATGCCTTTTCTTATCCAGGGCTAAACGAAGCATGTAATATCCTGGCAGTATTGAAATATAAAAGCTATGTAAGGTAACATTTTTTCTTTATCTTCTTATGCCCTTCACGTCTTTTTTGGCTAGTACCCCTTAGAGTAAAATTAAGAAAGGGTACTTGGGTGCACACAGTATTAAGTGTTCAAACACCCTAACCTGTGCAGGATCATCCAATTAGCATTGTCATGTAGCATTTTTTAACGGTCATTCAAAAATATTTAAAACTACGGCGAGGCTGATTCTTTGTACATTAAATAAGAGTGGATTTGTGTTTATGAATAGTTTCATCAACGGTTTTACTAATAGTTCATTAATAGTTTTTTAAGAGGTTTATTAAAAACTTTAAGGTATTAAAAAACCTTATTATAAAGTTTAAGTTTTACTATTGTTCTTTTTAACGGATTTGTGTATATACACACAAACAGTTTTATTAACTTGTTAAATTGAACCATTCTATGTGACTGTGTACTTCAGTACACTTTTATACGAATTGTAAATAATCATTTTATATATATAAAAAAGTGTACTTAAAATATAGTAAAAAGAACGTACACTTGAAAGGAAATGACATCATTTCCTTTCTACATGTTTAAATTGAGTGTGCTTGGTGTTTTCATTGTCTGATGAAGCTTCTTTTGTTATGGAAGCGAAAACGTTTTTACATTAAAGTGCGTTAACAAAGAACTAACGAGGAAGTATCTTTTTATCAATTGCGTTTAGCAATATTTTGGAATTTATTCTCGATACATTCCTGTGTTGACCGGTGGGGTCCTGGTGCCGTACGCTACCTGTTTTGGAATTGCTGTAGACAAGGTCACTCCTGCACATGGAGCTGCCAGGCCTCCTATGGCCATGTCTATTAAGGCCTACACTAGGGCTAAGGCAGACAGCAAAACAAAGCATCTTACTACTAAAACCTTACCTCAGCCTACTCCAGAGACACAAATTATGTCCATGGCTGCTGACTTAATTTCTATGATTAGAGGTTCACAGGCCCATCCTGAGAGAGGATCCCAGCCTCCTTCTGATAAAAGGCCCCGGGTTGAACCTTCTGACCCTATTCCTTCAGATGAAGATTCTGAGGGCTCTGTCCACTCTGATAGCCAGGAAGAGCTCTTCCAGACCTATGAGGACTCGGATGCAGAAGATTCCATCCCCTCGGCCTCCCCTCCTGAGGATATTTCTTTTGGGGAAGTTCTGCATACCGTGAGGGAACATTTCAAGTGGCAAGGCCAGGAATATTCTGATTCCAGAAAACGCCTTAGGACTTTCCTTAAGAAGCCCCAGCACAGGCCCTTAGCTATTCCTCCTGTACTTGATGTTTTGGATGATTTATATTCTGACTCTAGTGCTACCCCTGATTCTCTTCCTCCTGCTCCAGCCAAGCCAGACAGGTATTACAGGGTCCCAGAAACTCATTCCCATTTATTCAGGGCCCATACTGCTGATTTGGAAACTATTTCACAGGGGCCCAAAGGAGTTTCAGCTTCCACCTCTAAAAATCCATTGCCCTCCAACAGGGAAGCTAGGTCATTAGAGAGATGGGGCAAAAGGTTTACACATCCACTACCTTATCTATGAGAGCTTTGAATTGCCTTTTTCATATGTTACAATATCAGGATTTCCTGTTAGAAGATTTACAAAAAACATTAGCCACTCCTGAGCCTTTAGACAGGAAGGCTTTGCAGGAAGCTGTACATAACACTCAGCAAGTAAGCAATCACTTCCTGCAGTGTGGATATGATGCACTGGAAGCTTCATGTAGGGCAGCTATGACAGGGGCAGTCATTCGTAGACATGCGTGGTTAAAAGATCAACCTCTACCAGATCATGTAAAGGCAAAACTTCTGGATGCATCTTTGGAAAAGAACAAGCTTTTTGGTGCTAATGCTAAGGATGTGTTAAAGACCATCGAAGAAAAAGCAAAATCAGTTCAGACAGTGAAAGATTTCCTCCAGGTTCAACCCCCCAGATTCAGTAGGAATTGGCCTTCAAAAAACTGGTCCTTTCCTAATCCAGAAAAGTTTCACAGGGGTAAAAACAGACGTGGCCGAGGAAGAGGCCAATACAGAGGCCCTTACAGGGGACGACAATGGCAGCCAGGAAACCAAAGAAGTGACGCAGGGGTTTTCACCTGCCCCACAGCCACAATCGCAGTGACTTTCCTCTACTTCTGCCTACCAGGGAACAAATAGAAGCTCCCTTGGGTGGGAAATTATCTCTGTTTGCAGAAAATTGGCACAGACTGACAAAGGACAAATGGATTTTGGACATTATAGACCGAGGGTACAGGTTCCATTTTCATACCTTGCCAAGAAAACAAGGCATGCCAAACCTACCACAAAACCAGAGGGCAGAGGCTATCAAGCAAATCACTCTGCTGACTCGGATGAAAGCAATAGAAATAGTTCCACAACAAGAACAAGACCAGGGGTTTTACTCAAGACTGTTCCTTGTTCCAAGAAAAGAATCTCAATGGAGACCAATACTGGACGTGTCCGCATTAAACACCTTTCTCATAGTACCAAAGTTCAAAATGCTGACTCTACAGCAACTTCTTCCCATGCTGGGCAAGGGGTCTTGGCTGATTACTCTGGACCTCAAGGAGGCATACCTGCATGTCCCTATCAGACACAGCTGCAGAAGATACCTCAGATTTCTTGCAGGGCCAGAGCATTATCAATTCTCAGCATTGCCATTTGGCTTATCTACTGCGCCCAGAGTAGTCACAAAATGCCTGGCTTCAGTAATTGCTCATTGCAGGCTCCAGGGGATACAAATTTACCCGTACCTGGACGACTGCCTCATACAAGCGGACGACAAATTGATGTTGACAAAAACTTGGACTATGTCATACGATTACTTCAAGCTCTGGGATACACAGTCAACTTCCAAAAGTCAAGACTGCAGCCATTCCAGCAAATAATCTTCTTAGGAGCCAAACTAGACACAGCCTCTCAAATGGCTTACCTGACAGAAGACAAGCAAGAGAAGTTAACTCATTACTTCAAAGGTTTAGCAAAACTCACCCAGATGACTGCAAGGAGATTCCTACAGGCCCTGGGTTACATGGCATCCTGCATTCTCCTGGTTCCATTAGCAAGACTACACATGAGAAAGCTTCAATGGTACCTAAAAAGCATTTGGTCTCAACACAGCAACAACTTGGAGACAATCATACCGCTCATTCCATGCCTACAAAAGGAATTCCTATGGTGGACCTCGGTGAGCCAGGCAAACACAGGTATGTCATTCAAAAAACCACAGATAACACAGACCATGACCACAGACGCCTCAGACCTTGGATGGGGGGTGCACATGGAAGGCAGGTGTATACAAGCACAATGGTCTCCAAAGGAAACACATCTGCATATAAACCAAAAGGAAATGCTGGCAGTAATGCATGCAATCGAGGCCTTTCAACACCAACTTCAGCAAGGCCATTTACTGATACGGACAGACAACACCACTGTGATGTGGTACATAAACAAGCAAGGGGGCACCCACTCTTACCCCCTTTGCAGACTGACAATGCATCTTTGGGAAAAATCACTGAGCCTAAACATCCAGTTACAATCCCAGTTTGTTCCAGGCAAAGACAATGTATTGCCGGACAGCCTAAGCAGGAATTTCACAGATCCACACGAGTGGAGGTTACATCCGAAGGTCTTCACACAACTCACTTCGACATGGGGCAGGCCAGAAGTGGACCTATTTGCCTCTCACCTCAACCATCTTCTACCAAAATTCTGCACAAGGACATACCATCCAAAAGCTTGGAAAATAGATGCTCTCTCATTCAACTGGTACTTCCTAACAATCTATGCATTCCCACCTCTGCCACTGATGACCTCAGTATTACTAAAGATCAAAGCAGAGAGACCCAAGGGAATCATAATAGCTCCGGACTGGCCAAGACAACACTGGTACCCACTACTACGGAGCATATGTCACACCAGGAGGTGGGTCCTTCCCCAATGGCCTCTACTTTTGACTCAACACAATTTCGAAACAGTGCATCCAAACCTTCAGACAATGCAGCTAACAGCCTGGGAGATCCCATAAATAACCTCAAACTATCTCTCTCCAAGGAAGTTCAGTGGATACTAACAGAGGCTCGAAGACCATCCACCAGAAAGGTTTACTTAGCAAAGTGGAAAAGATTCAGCAATTGGAATACCAGCAAGGGACATGATGCATCATTGTTGAACATCCCACTCATCTTGGAATATTTGGCAGATATGCTAAAGAATGGCCTCTCATATTCTTCCATAAAGATACATGCATCAGCTATTTCAGCTAGATACAACACTGATCCTCCTGTTTTTTCACACCCTTTGCTAAGGCAATTCCTCAGGGGAATCAAGAACATTAAGCCACCCAGAAAGGCCCCAGTGCCAGCCTGGGACCTCAGTTTTGTCCTAGAAAAACTGACTCTACCTCCATTTGAGCCAGCAGCTTCAGTTGACTTGCAATTTCTCTCATGGAAGACAGCTTTCCTGTTGGCAATTACCTCAGCAAGAAGGGTTTCGGAACTACAGGCCCTAATGGCAATACCACCGTTCATAATTTTTCACAGAGACAGGGTTTCATTAAGGACCAGCCCTACTTTTATGCCAAAGGTGGTATCTAGGGTTTCTTTAAATCAAGCCATTCATCTGCCTGCTTTCTTCCCCAATCCTGAGAATAAGGGGGAAAGACTGTTGCATACCTTGGACATTCACAGACAACTTCGATACTACCTGGACAGAACCAAGGCCAGTAGGAAGTCTGAACAACTTTTTGTAGCTTACGCCCCTGTAGTCCAAGGAAGAGCTATTTCAAAACAGACTATTTCAAAATGGATTGGACATTGCATCAGATTCTGTTATTCCTTTCATGGAAAGACTGTTCCAGCCAATGTCAGACCACATTCCACCAGAGCTACAGCCACCTCTACAGCATTCTTAAGAGGGGTGCCTACTAAGGACATTCTAGAAGCTGCTACATGGAGCTCCGTGCATACATTCTCCAAACACTACAATCTCCCTCTATACTCCAGATCCAGAGCAGGCTTTGCTTCGGCAGTCCTGCAGGGTTTGATTGCCACACCATCTTTATACTAGAGCATTCCTCCTCCCCCAGCTAAGCTATGGTATTCTACACACATGTTATGACTGCAGTTGCATTCTTGAAGGACATAGTACAGTTTTGTACCTACCATAAATGTAGATGTCCGATAGACATGCAACTGCAGTCGGATTTCCCTCCCTCCATACCCCTCTATGCCTAGGGTCCACTCCTATCCCTGTTACTCTTAGCTGGGGATATCTGTTATGGTGTATTTGTTTTATTGCTCATTTATTTGTCTGGAATCCTGTTTTTGTCTTCCAATTTGATTACAGCCTTCCTTGGAGGGCACCTGGCATCTGGGGCAAGAAACACTGAAGAAAATGGCGTCGGCTGATGCTTATGTACTCCAGCCGCTCTGACGTCGGAGAGAAATGAGACATCAGCCGACGTCGGACCCAGACTTTGGAATCCGGCCGACCGAGGGCTGCCTGAGGCAGGACAACCCACATGTTATGACTGCAGTTGCATGTCTATCGGACATCTACATTTATGGTAGGTACAAAACTGTACTTTGCACCATCCTCACACACCCCAATTAAATATACCAACTCCAGGATTGCACTACAGTTGGGAAAAGGGCAAAGTTCACCTTGTTGGCCAACAGGTTACTTACCCTGGTAATACATTCACCGATCCGGTCCTTCGTTGAAATGAATTTTTGCTGATTTCGTCTCGACGATGTCATGTTCGATCTTCTGGGGTACACACACACACACACACACACACACATATATATATATATATATATATATATATATATATATATATATAGATAGATATGTGTGTGTGTGTGTGTGTGTGTGTGTGTGTGTGTGTGTATTGTCAAACACCAAACATTCAAAACTCTGGCCATCAAAAGAATGATCATTTTAGATCAAATCTAAAATGATTATAAACAAAAATGAAATATAATTTTTTTGCAGGAGGCAAAACCCCCCTGCATCCCCACACCCCCTGCTAATTATATATACAAACTCCGAACTTGCACAACAGTGGGATAAGGACAAATTCACTTACCCCGCTGCACCACAATCTAATACAAAACTCTGGCGGCAGAAACTCCATTGAAAACAACTTTCACTCGTGAGCATTTGCTGTTATTTATATATGAGCTTTTGATGTTTCACACTGTACCCATATATAAATATGTGTGTGTGTGTGTGTGTGTGTGTGTGTGTGTGTGTGTGTGTATTCATATATATATATATATATATATATATCTATGAGAACACCCCATATGGTCAAATGTCGTGCTTATCAAATGCGTTCTGTAATGAAACAGAGTACATTTTGAAAAAATGAGCAGGAGATTTGTGTGTTTGTGAGACACTGAATACCAGAGACAGGAGAATTTATCCTCTGTGTTCATCATGTTGATCACTGCTGCAGTAGTCTTAGCTCTGTATGTTATATTTTGAGAAGTAAATAAGAGCCAGCCAGCTTTCAAAGCTACAGGACACGTTCCATGTGCCCAAACTCTCAAGCAGCTCGAGTGAGCTGACTGAAAGAAAGGTTTGGGTGTGAAGCCCCTGAGAGATTTACTGTCACCAAAGGGTACATTCTTTTGAGACTTTCAGGGATAAACCGACTGTTTATGCTTTCCTTTGCTGGGCAGTTAAGTTCCCTTTGGGAAAAAATTACGTTTTCTTAATTTTGCTGATGTTTTATTATTTTCAGTTCATCAAAGTTATTTTAAAGCTAGGAGTGCTGTATTTTAAAGGACTGTCTCAAGACTGTAACGTACTTTTTAATGGAGCAGTTGTTTTTTTTCTGTCAGTTTAAAGGTAGTGTAAAGTAACTGAAAGCATTTTTCTCATGAAATTGTGTTAATTTTCTTTTGTGGGCTGGCATTGTGTTTTGAAGTGCTTTTTACATTTTTTTCTGTCAAATAAATAACTTTTGTGGACTTCTAGTGTTTACAGCAGTTGCTGCTCCTCTTCCCAGGAAAAGAGGCACCATTTTCGGCTTAGCCAGAGAACAGATTACTGATCCACAGCTGTTCTTTCTTCCAGCCACAAAAAAAAAAAAAAAAAAAAAAAGGTTAAATACACAGCCTTTGTCACCACAGCAGTCTGGCAGTTTGCCTTAGATGATGGTAGGTGACTCCGCTGTGGTCATTTGTTGTACCTCAGACCACTAATCTTTTACCCTGGATCCGTCTGGTGTAGCACCTACATGCACTATGGACAGAGGGTTAGCTACATCTTTTGTGGCTGTCGGAGTCTTCTCACTGGGCAAGGGAGAGTCACTGTTGTTGGTCTTGGGAGAGGGAACATTGAAGGGCTCCCTGCTTTGTCACAATCCGTTGCCCAGTTTTGGGGAAGCAGCTGCTGCCATGAGTAACATGGTTAGCCACATTATTTCCTGTCAAAAAGAAACAGAAAACCAAGCATGTATCTACTCCTCAAATTTCTTTGGATGTGAGTAGTTTACTGGGTCTGGCTCATTGTTTAATTCATGCAGTTGATCCTTCTTGTAAAGTAGTTTCTGGTAAAAGAGGATTCCTTTTTTCTTGAAGAGATTCAAGATTTTGAATCTGAACAGGATGATGCAGAGACAGGTACATTTTTAATCTGTTTTCTGATTCAGACTCAGAAGAAAGCTCAGATTATGATTCTGTGTGTGTGTGTGTGTGTGTGTGTGTGTGTGTGTGTGTGTGTGTGGGGGGGGTGGGGTCTCTTTTCTCTGAAACTATTGCTAGAATGTGCCAGTGTTTTCAATGAAAGGACAGTGAGGTTTCTCAGTCCCTCAGAAAGTACTGTGGGTTGTTACAGGAAGATTTTCCAGAACCTACACCCATTTCACCTATTCTTTCTGCTCTAGAGGATGTGTGTTACTGCCTGCAAGTTTCCTGATAGTCATCCAGCTGCCCCTAAAAAGGCAGATAGAAGGTATAATGTACCTCAGTCTTTTAAGTTTCGTCCCAAACCTGTCCCAGCAGCTGTAGCTTTAGTTAATCTTATTGCAGATGAACATTTAGTTAATTCCAACCATACCGTTTCTGATAAGGATAGGAAAATTATTGATAAGTATGAGGAAAAAAAAATGTATACTTCTACAAATTTGATTTTCAGAACTTTGAATTGCCTGGCTTATATGTTAAAAGTTTGTTCTGACAATTTGTGAAAGTATGAGGAATGCTGTATCTGCAGTTTCTTCTTGTGAGAATAAATCTGCTTTAAATAATTTACAGTAGAGAGTTGATTATCCGAACTAATTGGGACCGAGGGTAGTTCGGATAATCACACTGTTCGGATAATCAAACATACATTGAAGTGGATAAAAAACAGTCTCAACAAAATTCAGGTGAACAAACATTTAAAAAGAAATGGCAAGAGGGTTCCAAAGAGAAGTCTTGAACCTTCCAAAACCAAGGACAGTGCAAAATGTCTGAATGTGACCCCCACCCACCCTGGCCAATTTTACTTCCAGAAAGTCTAAATCTCCATTTTTATCTTTAGCAACAGATGGTTACATATATATGGGTTCTGATAACTATGCACTGGTGTTGCAGCTGGCAGTAGGAGGAAATTCCTTCTTTCCAGGGGATCTTTCCTTATCGTCCAGATTAGACTCCTTTGTTTCCACCTGTACTTCATTACATGATATCCTAAGCAGTGATAGAACCAGTTTCTCCTTCCCAGATGGGAAGGGATTCTATTCAAGGATGTTCCTAGTGCCAAAAAAGAAAATGCCTGGAGACTAGTTTTGGATCTTTCTTTCCTAAAACTTTTTGTGATAGTGCCCAAATTCAAAATGATGTCACTTTACAACCTGTTACCTCTTCTTCCTGTTCCAACTTTCTCAGCAACACTAAACTTAAAAGAGGCTTATCATCACATCCCTGTCCATCCAGACTTCAGATGTTTCCTAAGGTTCTGTGTGTCTGGAACACATTATCACTTCTCAGCCTTACCTTTTGGATTATCCACAGCACCAAGAGCATTCACAAAGTGCCTAGGTCAAGTTAAAGCTCATTGCAGGCTACAGGGTATTCACATTTTCCATGTTTAGACAACTTACTTATCTGTACAGAGTATTTTTCAAAATGTTAGAATTTTTCTCTTGAGTGAGAGATCTCTTACATAAGCTGGGATTCCAAGAGAACATTCAAAAGTCTTTCTTGACTCCTTCACTCAGATTGTGTTCCTGGAATATCATCTAGACACCTCAGTTTAAAGAGTTTTTCTTCCACAGGAAGAGAATAGATTTTTATTTAGATCTATTTTAACTTTTTTTTTTTCACTTAGACTTTGGTCACTAAGAGGGAATTCCCCAGGATTTTGGATCTCATAGCATCTGTGATTCTCATGATACCCCTGGCCAGAGTCCATATGAGAAGGATACAGTGGTATCTGAAATCCCTTTGGTCCTAGCATCAGCACCCTTTATCTTTTCAAATCCCACTGCTGGGAGTTGGTTAGAGGAAAAATCTTGTGGTGGAGACGACGGATATCCTTAAATTAAGGTCTCACCTTCTCCCTCCCCGCTTCAAAGCAGTCTGTCGCCACAGATGCTTTGGACTTTGCCTGGGGAGCAGTGTTAAGAAGGGATAAAAGTGCAGGAAGTATAGGACACCAAGAACAGATGCAAGCACAAAAATATCAAAGAGATGCTTGCCCTGATCAAGGCACTCAGCTCTCTGAGCGATCTTTGATCCCTAGGATCTCTTCAAGTGGTTACAGACAATATCACAGTCATGTGGTACATTAGCAAGCAAGAAAGAACCAGGTTGTTCCTCTTCTGCAGAGTAGCTATGTTAGCTTGGGAAACAGCTTCACAATCTCATTCTACTGGCATTCTACATTCCATCAAAGCAAAACTGAGTGTCACACAATCTGAGCAGGACCAGGGAGGCTCTCAAGAATGGAAACTAAATCAGTGGGTCTTCCAAGATTTGATCCATCAGTGAAACATTTCTTAAGGTAGGCCTCTTTGCCTCATCTCTGAACAATCACTTGGCAAGATTCTGTTTCAGGAGTCCATGCAAGAAGGCCTGGAAAACAGATGCCTTTCATTTTCCTTGGACAAGCATGTTTCTGTATGCTTTTCTACCCTTTCCACTAATATCTAGTGTACTTCTGATGGTTCAGAAGGAATCCTCTGTGATCATTGTGGTGACTCCCTTTCTGGCCCAGGCAACCATGGTTCTCCCTTCCCTTGGAAATGGCCACGGGCATTTACCATAAGCTTCCTCACAAAGTAGATCTACTCACATAAGACAAGGGTGTTTGATACATGCCATCATCAATTATCTTCATTTGACTGCCTGGATAATAGGGTCTTAATTCTTTTTAGGTGCCTCTTTATTCAGGACATGAAGTAGGTACTAATGGAGGGAATAAAGCCTGCTACTAGAAGATCATAAACTTCCAGATATTAAAGGCTTTCTAGCTTGTGCAAGCAACATAACCAGCACCCATTCAGGGCTAGTTCTTTTCTGGTTTTACAGAATTTGTGTGAGTTACTGTTCTATTGCCTTTTCTTATTCCTCTATCAAGGTTCATTTATCAGCCATTTCAGCATGTCTGCCCATGGATTCTCCTCTTTCATTGCAGTCTCATGTCAGAATGTTTTTGAAAGGGTTTTGCATAAGAGGCCTCTAAGAAAAATGGTGGCCCCTCCTTGGGGTCTTAATTTTGTGTATGAGAAGCCAACACTTGCTCCATTCAAACCAGCTAATCTGGCTGACTTGAGGTTTGTAACATGGAAAATAGTTATACTGATTGCTTTGACTAATGCAAAAAGGGTTTCTGAGATGCAAGCTCTTACAGTGAGTCAACCCTATTTCATTTTTCATACAGACATGGTTTCTTTGGGAACTAATCCTTCTTTTTAAGCCTAAAGTGGTATCTACTCCAAGCTGTCCCTCTCTCCATTTTCTTTCCTGAACCTAAAAATGACAGAGAAAGGATACTACGTACCTTGGATGTCTACAGAATGAACTAAATATTTCAGATCTTTGGATCTGTTGTTCATTTTCTTATGAAAGAAAGAAGAAACAATCTGTGTCAAAACAGACTGTCCAAATAGTTGTCTAAGGCTAATACTTTTTGTTATACTCACCATAACAAAGCTATTTAAGGCAGGGTCAATGCCCACTGTACTAGGACCTTGACTTCATCTATGGCTTTTTGGAAAAGTTTGGATTCTAGAAGTATTCTAGAAGCTGCTACTTGGTTCTCTCTGCATATTCATACAAAGCATTATAAGCTTGATTGCTTCTGTAGGTCCAGAACATGCTTCAGTGGGACCAATCTCCAGGGGCTCCAGGATTCTTCACCTTTCACCTCCCAAATGTTGTTAGCTATGATAATCTACTCATATAGCTAAGGCTTCTGCAGTGGTTATCAATACGATGAACATAGTATAGTTCTGTAACTTGAACTTACAATAGCATTTTCCAATGATTGCTGCTGCAGTACCTGCTCCCTTCCTCCACCCCTTTGTTTTGTTCATAGGTTCATAGGTTCATACTAGGCTATCTGCCCGAGGGCATTTACAAGCCTAGCCCATAGTTTTGTGGCTTACGCCACCCCTTTAGTTTGGAGAAACTATGCCCATTATTTTGCTGTGCCTCTGTCGAGCAGTGACACTGAGGTAACCCCTGAGGTGTATCTGCGATCTCCCATCCATTGGTCAAGATTCCTCTTGAACAAGGCCAGCGAGGTGCTCTGCCTCACATATACCGGGATTTTGTTCCACAGCATAGGGAGTCTTTGGGTGATGAATCTATCCCTCCAGCACGTCCTATTAATAACCGTGTCGAGGTTTAAGTCTCCCGCCCTTGTGACTCTGAGGGATCTAGATTTTTTGAGATGAAGCATGTTCATCAAATCTGGGTTTGACATGGCCTTGTATGTCAGGCACAGGTCACCTCTGAGCAAGCGGTAAGCAACTGAATATAGCTGGAGTTCTTTCAGTCGGGCAGCATAAGACAGATTTTTGAGACCCTTTATCCTTTTGGTGAGGAACTTTTGTGGCCTCTCCAGCTGCTACAAGTGTCGGTCAGATACATTCCGAATGGGGCATTGTACTCACTCATTGGTCTGATGAGTGATGAGTATAGGAAGACTATGACCTCCCTTGATCTAGATGTGAATCCCTTCATGATAAGGTGGGCAATGTAGAAGGTCTTCCTAACTACTTTAGCAATATGAGTGTCGAATGAAAGGCTGCTGTCAACCTGGGTCCCCAGGTCCCTGATAACTTCTTCTGTGATCAGTGGATTGCCACCTATATGGTAGCTAGGGGTAACCTTGTTTTTCCCGAAGGGTATGACTATGCATTTCTTGGCATTTAACTTTAGGCCATGGCTCTGGCACCAGTTATCCGTTTCTGTGAGACCCTTCTGAAGGATATCTGTGTCAGATGTGTTTTCGACTACGGCCCAGTTTGCAGTCATCTGCAAACTTTGTCAGCCATAACCCTCCTGTGTTTGCTTGTACTTCAGAAAAGTAGATGCCAAACAAGAGTGGGCCCAGGACTGAGCCCTGTGGGACTCCACTTGTGACAGGCTTTGAGTCTGACATGGCGCCAGCAACTCTGACCCTGTGGGTTCTGTCACTCAACCAGTTTGCAACCCATCTTGTAATGTATGGGTTTACATTTAAGTTGATGAGTTTTTCAATGATACCCGAGTGGGGTATTGTATCGAAAGCCTTCGCCAGGTCTAGGTAGGCTGTATGGACTGCCTTTCCCTCGTCAATGGCCTTGGTGACTGTTTCGAAAAAGTCAACCAAGTTTAAAAGGCATGATCTGCCTTTGACAAAGCCAAACTGGGTTGGATCCAAAGTCTGCAAATTCCCTATGTCTTTATTTATGAGATCCATTATGATCCTTTCCATGGCTTTGCAGATAAGGCTTGTCAAGCTAATGGGACGGTAATTTCCAGGGTCGGTGGAGGCACCGCCTTTGTGAAGTGGGACCACAGTCGCTGTGTGCCACTCCCTGGGTACGTATCCGGAGGTGAGACTAAGATTAAACAGCTGTCCTAACTGTGGGTTTAATTCCTCATTGAGTTCGTGGAGCACACAGCCGGGGACACCATCAGGTCCCATGGATGCTGTGTTCTTTGCCTTGGAGAGAGCAGTTCTCACCTGGGCGTTAGAGATGTTTGGGGGGCTACAATCATTTGGTATAGATATCTCTCCTTTTGGGGGGGGAGAAGTTTGCACTGAACCTGTCAGCCAGTATGTTGGCAATGTCTGTAGGATCAGTAATCTTCACATCATTTTGGATTAATTCTGAGCATATCTGGGAGTTTCCTCCTAGGTTTCTGACATAGCTAAAGAATGCCTTATGGTTGTCTTTAGAGTCCTTAGCTATTTTTCTCTCAAAATTAGCTTTGGATGATTTTATGAGAGCTCTTAGCTTTTTAAAGTGATCAGCGGTGTCTTACCTTTTAAGGATTTTGCTCTATCGTGTAGTAGCTTTCTCCTTTTGTTGTAGAGTTTGTTTATGGCTGGGGTCCACCAGACTGGACGCTTGCCTTTGGTACAAAGAGTCTTTGTTTTGCTTGGGATTGCCTGATCCATGCAGCCCTGCAGGTGCTGGTAGAAGGCATTTGTAAGTGATTCAGCGGTTTGAGTAATGTTTACAGCCGGCTCGGGGGCCTTAATGGAGACCACACTAGTCTTGAGAAGTGTGAAGTCGGCTTTCGAGAAATTCTTTACTGTGGTCTTTTTTATTTCGGGTGGGGGCGGGATAAGGACCTCCAGCGAGATTAGTTTGTGATCTGATCTCACCAGTGAGGGTTATACTTCCGGTGTTGAACATTGTGCTCCCATGTTCGTGATGATGAGATCAAGTATGTTTTCTCCTCTTGTGGGGATGGTGACTAGTTGTTCCATGGCGTTTGAGTATATGAATTCCAGGAACTTTTGGGCTAGAGTGTTTGGGCTTGAGTAGTGTTCCCAGTCTATATTAGGGTAGTTGAAGTCACCCAGTATGATGGTGTTCGGAGATACATTTATCCCCTCCAGTGTTTTCAGGAAGGCCATGTGAGGTTCCTGAGTTTGCGAGGGTGGCCTGTAACATGCTACAAATTGCAAAGCAGTCTTGCCTATGGTTAATTGCACCTGGATGGTTTCCGATGCATCGTGCGTTGCCACCAATCTTGAGGTGTGGGTGTCCTTGATGAATATGGATACCCCCACCTTTCTTGGTATTGTCCGGATTTTGGGGCCGGAACGCATGATATGAGGTAAAACCTGATAGTGCTGGGGTGCTCTCAGGAGCCTTGAACCAGGTTTCTGTCACAGCACAGACATCGATGTTCTCCATACTGAGAAGGGCCTCGAGCGTGCATCTTGAGGTTAAGACTTCTGGCATTGAGCAGCATTACCCTTAGTTTTTTTCTTTGTTGTGTTCTAGGGTGGTAGTTTAGAATTTGAGCCTTGCCTAAAAAGGCACTATGGGGTGGCAAGAGCCTTTGCCAAAATCCGAATCCCAGGGTGACAGGTGCAAGCCGTCCCTTGGGCAGCGTGGCTTGTCCAGCATGTCATCCCAGGCAGACAGACATTGGATCCCCTTTGAATGACACCAGAGTTTAAGCCAATTGTTAAAGCTGATCATCATATCTCTGTATTGTGGCATCATTCTTGGTGAAGGTAGGATACTGCTCAAGGTCAGGGTCATACCTGCTTGGGCTACATAATCAGAGAGCTCCTCTATGTCTCTTTTCATGTAGTCCAAGGAGGTACGTCTCAGGTCATTTACACCAGCGTGGACAATGATTGAGTCGTACTTGTACCTGCTGTTGAGAGACCTGAGTGCTTGCGTTATGTGGCGGATTCTAGCGCCTGACAGGCAGCTTACTGTGACCTTTTCCTTACTCAGTCTGGTGAGCGGGACGTCAGTGTGTCTGACTATGGAGTCACCAATGACTAGTGTGTCTGGCATTGTGTTTGGCCTTAAGGGCTGTGACTGCTTGATACTCTGACTGTGTGGACTATGTGTTGCAGGTGTTGTGTTCTGAGGTGGCAGTTGTTTGGGTGTCTGCTTTGGTGGCCTCTGCTGTTTTGGTAGATTTTTGATCAGAGCCTCCGAGTATGTCTTTGTGTGTTTATGTGTATGATTTGAGGTTGTGATGGTATTATGTGAGACTGGGTCTATAGTGTGTGTGGTTACCTTCTCCTCCTGTCTGGTCTTGCCAGTCCTATGTTGAGAGAGCTCAGCCTCCAGTTTGGCCGTATAGTTGCATCTCTCGCATGTATTTGTGTTTTGTGGGAGGAGGAGAGGGTTGTCTGTGTACATGAGGCAATTGTAACATTGCCTCAATATTCCCAGGTTCACCAGCTGAGTAGGAGAGGACATTAGCAACTGATCCCTCGACATGCTAGAAGGAATAGACAGAAAAACTTAAAAAAGGTTTTGGGGGATGTGGGTGACCGAGAAATGGGGTTTGCTTTTTTTGGGGTACTATCTATAACAAGAGTGCTGTATCAAGGTGATAAGTACTGTAGGAGCAAGTGCTGGGCTATACAGATAGAGAATAGTCTACTTGGGAGTCAAGTAGAGATAATTTATAGTTATAGGATACACTAAATAGAACAGTAGTATACTTTGAGGAAGGTAGTTTTAAGGGAAAATTTGAAGAGTGGACTTTAGGTAGCCCGAATAGTTTAAACCTGATTAATGCGCGCTTTATAGCAGGGGGCTGGAAAAGACAGGAAATGACCCAAAATGGCCAATAAACTACAAGTTACTGGTTTAAACCACTCCTCTGAGGACAAACAGGCAGCTCAGTACTCCCCACCCTCACTGGTGAGTAAAGAAACTTCCCCTTGACCAAACAAGGAAAATGGAGAAACACAGGAACCAAGACAAAGCCCAGGGATCAGCAAAATCTGATCACTGGAACAAACTATTAGGAAAGTATGGAAAACAAGAGTATTTTTTTTTGTTTTTTTCAAGTTTTTTTTTCAAATAGGCAGAAAATACAATAAATGCTGTGTTTTTCGACTAATTGCTATCAAAAGCTAGTACACTTGAGTGTATTAGCCTGTTTAACTTTTAAGCAAAACTTAAACAAGCAAGTGCAACAAACAATTCAAG